>NW_026900767.1:0-140000 GCF_033783945.1 Neopsephotus bourkii
TCTGTGCCATCTTTCCCTTCCAGTGTCTGGTTTTTCTTGACTATCTAACAAACAGTGTTTGTGCCACCCTGAGCTGCAGATCTCATCTACAGGCACATGGAAGGAAACGTGTGGTGGGCTGCATGAAGGGTGCATGCAGGTTTTTTGGAAACATCATGAAGTGAACTGCCAGGCTTTGAGTATTTTCTGAGATTCAAGCCCACTTGTGGGTGCTAAGTACTTGGATGTCTGGCCAGGAACTCCTTCGAAAATCTGGCCCAGATTTTGCTGTCTAGGAGTAGAGAGTGAGCACGAAACTGTGGCTCCCAGCTGGGGGGGCAGACCACATCCATGAGGTGAAGCACAGTGTCCAGGAGAGGAAGATGCAATGGTCTTGAGTCTTGCAGGCATCAGGAGCTAGCTTGCCTCTGAGCTGTGCTCCTGAAGTCCTCAGGGCTGAGGATTTTGGAGCAGAAAGATGGATAGCTGCAGTTAATAGTGTGTCTTGGCTATGTAGAAATATGCTCACAGTGAAGACAGGATTTTCCTTGGGTGTTTTTTCTCTCCTTGAATAAGGAGAGCCTACATAGTGTGACCCCAATGACAGGAATGAAGGAGCTGGCTGAGAAAGAGTGGTCTTTACATGAGGCTATAGAATGGATAGTTGTGGGATTTAGGGAGTTTTTCTTGTTTCCCATAGTGGAAATGGTGTCAGGGGCTGTTAACCATAAACTAAAGTTAACAGCTACTCTATTACTAGAGTACTGCTATGGAAGAACCTGCCCTCTGCAAACCAGCAGTGATATTGGATACCTAAGCAATATGGATGAAACAGTCTTTGCAGGGATGGGATCATGCATTTTTAGCATGGAAGTTTTGGGGTTTGATGCCACCCTTTAATGAGTGGGAATGAGAATTTTTTGTTTGTTAGTAAATCCACCAGAAAACCACCGTTCTGGGTTTTGCTGTGTGGTGCTATACCAGAATGCTGTAATGACAAATTAGATTATTCAGGGATTAGGAATAGTGAGTGATGTGGGGCAATTTCCATTGCATTTTCATCACCCTTATGTTATATGCAGAATAGCAGTGTATAACTGCTAATATAACACTAATACACTGAGGCATGTTAGATGCAGGTCCTAGCATCTAACTAGCTCAGGAAGGAACAGAATAGAACCAGCAGTGACAGAGGAGCTTGTTTCCCATCAAGACCAGCCAACCATTACCATATTATTGCTGTATTTGATTTTTCTCATTTGTGTAATGGCAGCACTTTACACCAGAAAGCAAAGGTGATTATTTTTCTGTAGAATTGTCAAGCAAGGCATAAAGCCTCCTACTACTGTCCTGATAAATGTGCTTGTTACCATCAAAATCACCAGTAAAATCATGAGGTATATTGTTCTGTAAACAGGAGGAGCTGAATACAAAGGAAAAGGCCTTCGGTTATATTATTTAGGTGGTGTCTGCTGGGATAACACTATTGCAGGGATTGAATGTGTCATTCAAGGTAGGTGCTGCCTTATGACCGTGCATGTCCATTATGGTTATGCACATGTGATGACAGTATACCCTTGACCATACTAATTTGTTGGTGGCTACTACTGAGGAAAACACGAAACTGATAGAAATATCCTAAAATCTAAAATGAAGACAGCGTCTATTACATATGTATGATACTGTGCGAAAGTCCATGCTGTGACAGTTCCTAGGTGCTTCACTTTAATTGTTGTGCTAGTTTTCAGACTGAGGACCAGGTGGGATGGAGGTGAGCCTGGGGGCTTGTCTGGAACAGGGCTGAGGAGCCCACAGTCCTTCAGCCAGGTTCAGGCTGCAATTTCAGATTGTACAGCCAGCAGCAGTGTGGGGTTGGATTCTTTCTGCAGGGTTTATTACTGAAGAGGTTTGAAGTTTGAGTTAATGCAGGGGCTGCCCAGTGTGAAACAGAGGCTTCTCCAGCACCCTGCAAGAAAGCAGGCTGTTCCCCTTCAGTCAGTAGGGAAGAAACTCTGACCTTGTAAATCCAGGGTCTCTGCAGAGCAGCTCAAACTGAAGGGGCAGAACAGGAAAGCAGCAGCTGATCATCCATCCTAGTGATACAGCTGCGATGTGCTCAGACTGGATGAGGTGAATGGATTTTGATTCTGCAGTGCAGCCATGCATTCCTTCTGCACAAACCTGCCTGCCTGATTACACAGGAGAAGTGAATTTTACCCCAAGTCTCAGAGGAAGGAGAGAAGCTTGTGAAAAGATTATTTGAAAGAAACAGCAGCACAGTTTTTGGGGGACTGCCTTGATGATCCATACAGATATGTCCACTCAGCAGATCTGTAGAAGAGTAACACTTTGAACCACTTAAAATTTGCACTAAGTAGGGACATGATTCCAAAGACTTGAATCTGTTGCTGTTTTATTTAGAAATTAAACACCAAAGATTTGGAGTTGCGCCCCGTATCTTGTACACAACAGTGATAAACACTTTCAGAAGATGATTCTGACATTCATGGGGGTTAATTACCTTCTGGAGATGTTTTTTGCTGTGGATGCCTTCAAACTTTTGGTGCCCAAAGGCAGGAGGATTGATGCCAAGCCTGGTAATCTGACAAGGGGCAGCGGAGCTACATACTAGCTAGGATGCTGTGAGTACACTTGATAGCTATTCCAGTGGAAGGAGAGAAAGTGTTGTCAGGGATGAGTAATCCCTTCAGGTCCTGCAAAACCCCTGAAGTTATTTAGCCTGTTCAGTGGCCCATAGAGGGAGTCTGGGGTAAACTGGTGTCTAACTCCTGAAGAAGAGCTGCATACACTCCCTGCAGCCTGGGAGCTGCCCTGTCTGCAGCATGCAGGATTTGCTGCCTTGCAGGTGGAGGTTTGAAAGAAGTGGAGATCAATTACAAGCCTGCCCCAAAGTGTCCATCATCGTTAAAGGATGCCAGTGTCTATCCCCCTATTGGCACTCTACAGTTAATGTTAGTGATTTTTAATAACTTACTGGCAGTTGTAAGGGACTAACCTTAGTAGAATAAAGCAAATAAAACCAATTTCTGGGTTTCTTTTATTGCACATAGGACAACAAGCCTATGCAAAAGGCTTTGGCTGTGTGCTCATGTCAGATGTGCTCACTTCTTCAATTAAGCCAGGGGATTTTTCTTTCAAGCAGTCAGCAAGTCCATTAAAAAACAAGGTGGACAAAGATGCATGATTTGCTTAGTGCTGTAGAAAATGGTGCTGCTGTGAAGGCTCTGGCTTTGGTGATGAATGTTTCATGACCTAAGCTCTAGAGAATGGGATGCTGACCATGGGAAGTGGTTAAATGGAAAACTGCCCAGGTTTTCCTGCTTGTTTGCTCTGAGCTGTATGTTGCAAAGCAGCGACAACTGCAGCTCCAAGTTATAGGACTGCTCTCTGCTTAAAGTGGATTCTCTGACAACACTATTCCTTCTTCCAGAGACATATGTTGTACAGTCAAATTCTGCTCCACAGCTAGGGAATCATAATGTAAGTTCTAATAAAGAAGTGCTAATGGCAGCTCCTGCTACTACATATTGCTGATAGATCAAAGAGGGGAGGTTATGTTGTTGTTACTCCCAAAGGCCAGCAAAGATGGAAATCCTCTAGCGAGCTTGGAATCTCCAAGGGTGCCACCAGTGTAGGTGCAGAAAGCTGGCTGAAAGTCTATCCAGTTTCTTTATAGAGGAACACTGATGTGAATGTTAGAGGAATTTCTTGCCAGGAAGGATGTGAACGAAAACAGTGTAGGCCCCACAACCTAGATAGGGAATATTCTGCTAGCAAAATCATGCAGCAAAAGTCTATCTACATAGCTCAGCATAATCACAGGGGAAACCCAAGCAGGCTCTGAGCAACCTAGAAGTGGTATTGCTATGGTACCTGCTGAAACTCTTACTTTCCAAGAGAGGCAATGAGCCTATGCAAAGCACCTTGCCAACCCAGGTCAAGCTGAGACCCAGTGTCCTCATTTGTTGGGCTGTCCTACCTTCTGCTTAGCAGCTGGTGGCAAGGCATACTGTGAGGGACCCAGCAGATGGTATTGAGGAATGGTGTATAATGAGGCACCATTGCAAGGGAGTGTGGGAAGTAGGTGCAATGGAGATTTGCTGCCCAGACACTATTAAGTACTAATATCAAACACATAACAAAAAGACTCCATGCACTTTTCCCCAGTCTCATGTGCAAGATTCTTTGCTCTTCAAGACAGCTACAGTTTTCTTCTCCAGTCTATTCTTCTACAGCTTCTATCAGAATGATTTAATTGCTTTTAATTAGCTCTAATAGGGCACACATCTGTCACTTGCCAGAGACATCCTAATCAAAGAAGGGTCCATATTGTGGAACATCAGAGTTGCATTTCTTCTCACTAAACCAAGAAAAATATCAACAACCAAACCTCAGGAGAGAATTCATCATCTACCAAGCACAGCTGTATTAGGTCTCTTGTCACTGCCAGGACGATTACTGACATATCATTTGTCTCCTGCAAAAGGCATGTAAGTTGAGGGAACAAAGCTAGTAATTAGAGCAACACAGCTCAGTGAGACATGTTCTGCCTGAGCATCCAAATCAAACACTTGGCTCTGCTTCTTTGGATGGCATTTCTCCTACGCCTACCCCAGAACAGCAACCAAGCTGATTTCAGGCCAAGGGAGAAGAATAAAAGGGCTAGCAAAGGGACATCCTTCTGCTTCACACTGCTACTCAGTGTTTTATATCTACATCCAGACAGCTAAGCTTGCAGGTATTTTGTGAGATGAAAATGTACAGCTATTTCAACTATATAACCTGAGCATCTATTGTGCACTAAGATTTAAAGAGCTCTTCACAAAGGTATTACTAACCAAGAATATACACGTAGAGTTTTGAAATGACTGTAAGCCCTGCAGCATGCTCTGAGAGATACCAGTTCTGGGCATGCTTGAGCCAATGGAGAAATTAAGTGTAAAGCTCAGGGGGACTAGTGCAAAAATTCTAGCATGAGGCTTTTCCACTTCAGAATAGATGCCCTTTATTCTGATTTTCTCAGAGAGCAGCAAAGTGCCCTGCTACCACAGTAGGCTTTAACAGAGCCTACATTCCATCTACGCAGGCAGGTATTTATCAGTAATAGTCAAGATCTTAACTTCTTCTAAAAGTCATAAGGCAGCTGTAATTGTGATCTTTCTAAGAAGCATCTAATGCTTTTCCCTGGCTTTAAGCACTAATTGCATCTTTCTTGCTAATGTATCTGACATCTCCGCGCATTAGACAACTGTTTGGAAAAAATGTTTTAGCTTATATGGCATATCCCAGGAAAAAAATGACAAAATGTTCTGTCTATTGCTGCTTTTAAGAGTCATGGATCAGAGAATGTTTAAATTTAGGTGAAAACAAAAATATCAGCTGTATTTAAAGACGTTGATGAGCAAGTCAGAAAGTACCAAGCAGTACATGTTCCTTAAAGAGTCAGCTGCCTCTGAGCCTCTCCAAAACTCTTAACAAACATGGTGAATGTGGCTCTTTAATATCTAATTGTTATTTAACATCACTGAAAGGTTCACCAGGGGGCTGAATGACAATGAGACCCAGCATGCAGCCACAGAAGTTCCTTCATAGCCACCTGAAGTGTTGCCATAGCAAGGTCTGCACCAGTCTCTGCTAATTCATACAGGCTGTGTGTTGCTGGCTGTGCTGGAGCAGGGTAGGCTGAAATAGGTTTATTTGTCCGTGATTTTAAGAAGCAATTCATGCATAGCTGAAACACATATTACCAGACAAGGATATATATGGAGGTATAAAGCTGAAAAACATATTACCAGACAAGGATATATATGGAGGTATAAAGCTGAAAAATATATTACCAGACAAGGATATATATGGAGGTATAAACAAAGCAACCAAAAACTTAGATGACTCTTGCAAGCTAGGTGTACCTGCAGCTTTGGCCAGGGGAAAGGTGGGAAAGTAAAAATGGGATTCAGAGAATGGTTAATGGCTAGGGACAGGGAATACAGATTATCGGCAAACAGAGGGCAACTTAAATGAAGGCTGGACTAAGGGGTTAGTTAGCAAAATTAGCCATAATTGTAGGTTCGTTTAAATTTAGCTGGTTTGTAGCTGACAACCCAGAGGTGCACCAGAATCTAAATCCACAGGATTTGTGTTATTCCTTTGGGAAATTGCTGGTGGGGTGTTTGAGAAAAGCAGTGCCAATAAGGAAGATGAGTATCTGAGTGTCAGGCTGGTTGAACTAGCACACTTAAAAGTACTACTTTAGCAGTATGGTGAATGCAAGGTAGAGTGGCCACCTTAGTTTGGAGAGTAGACACTGGCGGAAATATAACTGAAAGATTACTTAGGTCTATTTTAGTACACCTAAATGTGCTTTGCTATAGGCAGATATCTGTACTGCTCTTCCTTCCGAATGGTATCCAAAAGAAAATAAATGAAACCAGAAAAATGTCTAGGAATCTCCAGATAACAGTATATCTAAATGAGATTCTCAGAAACATGCCTTGACCTTCATCCGTTCTCAGTGATTGCAAATATTGGTTTCCAGCATCTTATTCACACTGAATGAATGAGAATATTCCCTCACTCTAAAAGTTCTCCATCTTCACAGAACTTTTTAGCCTGTCATCAGTACAGACCCATTCTCAGCCAAAGTAATGCATTTTGCCACCTGAGAAGTGACAAGCAGCAGAAGTGGTGCACATCACTTGCTGACTGCATGCCAGTTTTTTCAGAGGCAAGGGCAGCACTGGGAAATGGAGGAAGAATCCATTTTTTTTCCTTGTGCATCTCTAAGGACAGGACTTGGCATTGCTGTAATCGCCAGCACCTTCTCTACTGGCCAGAACACACTGCATCAAAACCTGCTGAGCTGCCTATGATGTTTCATTTTATATTTACTGCTGTTCTGCTATGGGATTTGTCTGCACTGGAGTAAAAGAGTAACTTCTAAAGTTATTTACAGTCCTGCTTATTCCCTACCTTAATCTAATTATGGATTCTGATTGCCTGACTGATAAATAGCTTTTCACCTATTTTAGCTATGTGAAGAGCTGGGGATCTTTTTTTTTATGCCCTGAATGAGATACCAGGTGCACTAATTCCCTAAACTGAGAACAAACCATCAAATGTATGCCATTGCTGTGTGGCTATGATGCAAGGTGACCGAGCAACATATCACTTTATCAGCAGAGAAGAAACGCAGTCATTCTGAGCATGCTTCAGTTGGCCACAGGAGACTCAGGTTAGGCAACATATATCTAGGTAGCTATTTGGTACTAATTTCTTCTAAGTAGCAAAGAACACAGAAACTAACTGCAGTGATTACTCTTCAATGTATTAACAGGACTACCAGTTACAACATACAGCTCAGGGTGGCATTTTGACCTCAGAAATCTCAACTCTCCTTGCAAGCTGGAGAGACCAATGTTTTACACAAAGGTTTCTTAAAATGCTACAGGAGCTGGCAGGGTTTGCGGCTAGCTGGAAGACTCCATTTTGAGCCTAGTAAGCTTCCATCAAACATGATTCATTTGGCTAGTGACAAATAAGATCTGAACTCAACAAAATTTAATCAAAATAGGATAATGTCTGCAATTTCACTTCAAGCTTTTGCATGGAATTAGGATGAGCTTTGTGTTCTTTAGCTCTCAAGTGTCACTTTTTTTTTCCCCTCTGAAATTTCTTCTGGATCTGCATTATTATTGCTGCAATTTACTTCACCTCCTTTCACACAGGGCTTGGTTTTGTCTATAAGAGCCCACTGCAAGTGACTGTAGTACAGATATTTTGTAAAGTAATTGTTGAAAAATAGGTATTTAATTACCTGTTCTTTTTCAATCTTATTTCTTATTCTGTAAATTATTATTGTAGAGTAATACCCAAATCATAATAATTTTTGAGATTGTTTTAAAATTTAAATATAGCAAAATGATAAAGCTTTTTTTCAGGCACTGATTTCTTTGGCATTTTCTCTCCTGTGACTTTTTCTTTTCCATTTGTTTTCCCCTTGTTCCAAAGACAAGGAGGAAATTACATCTGCCTGGATCACACTCAGGGTTTTGTGTAGCTGCGTTTTAATGAACCCTTAGTACTAATTTCTGAAAATCACCAGTTTTCTATCCTCAAGGATTGAGAATAATGGGAGATGCCCAAATTCTAGAATTGGTTACTGGGAGAAAGAAGATGGACCAGTCATTGTGTGAGCAAACAACAAAAATGTGATGGAGTTTGTATTACCCAGCGTTGGTCCTGTGTGCTCCCCTTCCTTCCTGAAAGTCTGTGGGTACCTTGCCTTCCCACTGTTGTCTTTTGGCTTGATTTGAGCTTGGGCTGAATTTGCCACAAAGCGCACATGCCTTGAGAGCTTCTCGCTGGGCTCTTATTTCCTGGCAAGTCTGTTTTCTTGGGAAAGAAACAAAAACACACAGTTCTCTGCCAGGTTTCTGTATTCTCATGTCCACACTGCACCACAGCTGCCTCTCAGGAGCAAATGAGCCAATAGGGATCCTGACTTCTTTGCTGGCATTGTGTTTTCTCGCCTTTTCTCATGCCATTTCTCTTCTTCAGTGCTCTAATTTCCTGCCCTTTGTCCTTGACTGTGTTGAGAAAATTGGAGATGCTTCTATAGCCATTTTGAAAATGAGGTGTTAGGTTATATAGCCCTGCAATGACAAGATCCATTATATATTTTAAAGTAAAGTGGAAACATGTGTCCATCAGCCTCATGTGAAGCTACTCAGCATTGTGAAATGTCTGCTGTATGAAGAGCTAACTGACCATTACTTGTACTTTAAGTAATCATGTTTCTCTAAGGTACACACTATTTTTCAGAAAGCCATAGCCTATTTTAGATGGAAGATGACATGAATATATCTTCATCAACTCCATAATAATAGACTAGAGAATAAGCTAGGATTTCAGTTCACAACCCTTGTGATAGCCCAGATCTAGAGCTAAACATTATAGATCCTCTCCAGGAATTTAGACCATGTCATCGCTATGTGATCATGCAAATAGCTGTAGGCTAAGCTCAGTTAGGTGACATTCAGCTTTTAATCTTCCCTTAAGAGCTCTGGGGAGCTTTGTCTGAGATATGATAAGAATTCACTTTTTGACTTATAAGGTAAAGTAAAATGTTACCAAGAGATCAGAGAAGCACAGTAGCCACAAAGAAGGCCCGTTTGGGTTAGAGAACTAATTTGACTTCATCTTTGGCTTCTTGTTGCTGTCATGGCAGATGACACTCATTTTATATGAATATCCACTGGACGGTATTACCTGGGAAACAATTTCTAGCAACTCCCAGTACTAACTGATCACTAAACTAATGCCAAACCAATTCAGAGATCCCTTCGCATGATGCTAAAAGCTGCATCCTGATGTGTACTGTGCAATAGCCAGTGTATAAAGAATACCACTGATAAATATTGGTTAGAAAAAGCTGCTGCAGTTTTGATATCTATTGTTTAGAAACTGTTCTGAGTGCCAGGCCCTGACACAAGCAGGTGTTGTATTTGCTCATGTAACTAATTGGCCCCAGCCTCTTCTGTTAGCACAAACAAGGTGCAATGTGGCAAAGTCTGTGAAACCCTATGCTCATGCTGATCTGCTGCTAAAATCACAAGGTTGTTGTAATTGCCACCCATTTCCCCTGAAAGTTTTACCACTACCAGGTTGCCAAAACGCAGTTTTGTGTGGGGAATGGCCTTTTACAAATGTAAGATGAATCAGAACCAGCCACTGCTGGAAAGATTGAAGATCTTGGTGAGGATGTGCCCATCTGGTTGCTTTTCCCTCCTGCAGTGGGAGAAGGGCTGTTCTCATCCAGACTTGAAAGAGATCCTCAAGGGTAGACAGAAGGTCCAAGCTAGCTGTATTATATATCACCAAGAAAAGGCAAACAAAATAAAACACCAGGAAGAGTGCTAAAACCAACAACAGTACAAAAACACTCCCAGAGAAGCAGGACAGTGTAAGGGCCTGATCCATTAATAGCAAAGGTGCTCAGTTTACTAGTTGCAAAAGGCAGAGAAATGTATGAAAGGCTTTTTCAAATAAATCCCTGATAAAGAAAGCACTGGTCTGTTGAAGAATGATAAATTAATATTTCATGTGCATGGATCCAAAATCTATTGCATAGTAGCAGAGTGCCTTCTCTCCCCCTCATATTTTTCATGGTTACCTATTACAGGAATAGATGTATGTGCAGTGCAAATCAGTATTTGACAGGCCTTTGCTGTACAGCAGACAGCTTTGCATTGTGGAAGGATTAAAAGGAAGATTTTTAAACATAGTAGGTATTCATCTGACTTTGCCTTAACTACTTGAAATCCAAAGAACCCATACACCAGTTTTTCTTCCTTCCTGATCTGAAAGAACTTATGCTGGGGAAATGAAGTTGATCAGGTTAGTTTGGTGTTAGAGATCCTTCATAAATCCATGTTATGTATCCAGTTTTCTCCAAGGCCAATGATCTTATAAGGCAGTAGTATTACTCTTTCTGGCATTATCTCATGTAGTGCTCTCAGAGGTACTTATTTCCATCTCAAGTCAACTGCAAGACCATGTCTCTATGTTCAGCTACTCACAATGATACATTTTTTAAGTCACACTTGTGTTATTTTTACCTTAAACCTCATACTTTCCATGCAACATCCTGGATTCATCTATTTTTGCCCTCTGTTTACTCTCATGTCAGGGAAATTTTTACTCTTTGGCTTTCCCTGTTTGACAGGTCTCAGTCACACTATGCCAGTTCTGACCTTTGCCCAACACAACAGGGCACAGCTGGCTCTTTGCTGCTTTCAGCAGAATCAGCCCTCTTTGCCCTCTCCACCCCTCTGTAGCCAAATATTCTCATGGAAGAGGTTTGTCCTCTGCTCATTCAGCTCTCCTGCACCTCTGGCTGTACAGGAAGTCAAAGTGAATTGAAGGGGACTTCAGTGCCTGAGTAGCAATGAGAGGATGGGATTGCTAATGCTTTTTATCCAGGACCTGACAGGAGTCTTCCCACTGCAACGGGCTTTGCTTTTTGAGAGTCGTGACACAGGAGAAAGCATCCACAGTTCATAATCAACTTCTACAGTGACCTATTACTTCCCCAGTAGTTGTTAAAGAAAAAAAAATCATCTGCAACATCTAGAGCAAAGGATTATGCTTATAATAGCAACTTTTCCATGGGTCAAATGACAGCACTCTGAAACCAGGAGCTCTGTATTCATATTTAATTTAAATCGCAAGTATTGAATCTCAAAAGTAGTAACTGATTATTAAAGAGTAGTTGGGACACAACTGTGTAGTTTTTCATAAATCACATTGCTGTTACTCCTCATTAATATGCCTTTTAAATCAATTACTACTTAAACAATAATAGCTACCTTGTGAAATCCAAAGGAAACTTCATGAAGCATCATTTCAAAATGCTTGTAGTACATGCAGTGCTTCTTTCATTGATCTAGAAATCCAAGTTTACATACTTTCCAGTAAGAAGCCATACAAAACTGTGGCCTGAAAAATGAACAAAATTAATTGATCCTTCAAAAGAATAATAAAAGAAATCCTTTCCTTCTAGCAAGGTGTTGTGGTTTAAACCCAGTCAGGCAGCTCGTTCACTCACTCCTCCCCCTACTCCCAGAGGGACAGAGAGGAGAACCAAAAAGAATGCGACTCCCATTGGTTCAGATAAGAACAGTTTAGTAACTAAGGTATAACACAAATCACTACTCTACCACCAATAATAATAATGATGATAAAAGAAATAACGAGGGAAGAGAATACAACACCTCAGCACCCGTCGACCAATAACTCACCCCCCCCAGCCCGACCAAGCACTGACCGATACCTCCTCTAACCCCGCAGTCCTTGCCCATCTGGGTAACCCTCAGTTACGTCCTGTGCATGATGTGCTGTGGTATGGAATACCTCTTTGGTCAGTTTGGGTCAGGTGTCCTGTCTCTGCTTCCTCCTGGCTTCCCCTCCTCCCTGGCAGAGCATGAGGCTCACAAAGTCCTTTGCCAGACTAAAACATCTGAGCGGTAACTAAAAACATTGGTGTTATCAGCACCGTTCCCAGGCCGAAAGTCAAAGCCACAGCACTGCACTAGCTACTAAGAAGGAGAAAAAATGACTACTATTGCTGAACCCAGGACACAAGGGGTAAACTTTGGGGTCTTACTGACTTACAGCGCCTGGGACATACAGAAAAGTCACCATCTTTATGAACAATCCCAGTGAAGTCAGTGAGAATCAACCAGTTCAGTTGTTGACTACTTGGTGTTTTTATGTGCAGTCTACAAAGTAAACTTGGTTGCCAGACAGACACCAGCTAGTGTTCAGTGTCTGGCTGGGTGGTAGGGAATTCAGTGAGCAGCATACAGTGGTGCTTGAGGCTGAGCGTACAAGAAATGCTGCAAAGTGTCCCAATTGTTCCTTAACGCTAAACTACAAAAGATGAGACTGCTATACTCCTGCAAAGACTTGTCAGTACACAAATTCTTGTAAGATTTCTATCTTCAGCAAAGTACACTTTAATCCTCTACAATTTCTTGATTGATAGTGGGATAATTGATGATCTCCATGAGATTTCAAAGCAAACGTCTGGTTTGAAAGTTTTTCTTTTCCTTTCTTTGTCCTTTTTGTCTTCTAGCTAGGTCTTCCAGAGCTCAGTTTGAAGATTTCTAACAGCCCTTCACTGACAAATATATAACTGCCTTTCATTCTTAAGTCACAAATAGCTGTTTATGTAACAATAGGTAACTTAATAATATAAAATAAGTTCTGTGTATTTTTAGCTGCTGGCTTGCCTTCACCTATTATTCCTTCATAGCTCAAAGCTTATAAGAAATGGACATATTAAAAGATGCCGTAAACTGTTTTCAAGCATTCATAAATCTTTTCTGAGACTTCTGTTTAACCTCTTTTCTTAGCGTTAAAGTCAAAATTGGCATAATCGTAGAAGCTGCCTTCAGTCACTCCATATTTTCCCTTTGCAAAATCTCAATTTTCCCATTTCCCAGAGTCATGTACTTACAAGGCGCAAGGGTTAAGACTGCTCCACTTGTAGTCCTGTGGATTTACACTAGTGTCATGAATGTACTTGGACTCAGCAGGAGGTTCATGATCCTGAAACATTGTTTGTGTTCCTTATTGCTAGACATAGGGCTGTATGAAGAGGAGTGAAAAGAGTTTACATAATACTGGGAGTTGAAACAAACAAGAAATAATAATCTATTTTCATCTCAAGTCCTGAAAATAGTCCAATGGTACTTTCCAATCTGTGGGCCGGAGTAATAGCAAAAAGCTACAGTGGCAACTCAATCCGGAAGACTTGTGACAGTACTATGTCCCCTCCTCTGGGAAGGAAGGAAATATCCTATATGAGGTTAGAGATGAGCATGGTAGGAGCCTTCTTCCCAGAAACCTCTGTATCATCTAATTTCAGTGTCGACCATCCATAGTATGAAGAGGGGGAAAGACTGTGCTGAGCAGGGAATTAATATTTCAGGCTGAGATTTGTACCCAGTACAAGTTTTGTTAGGAATTTAATGGGTAACAAGTCAGCATAAAAGATCATTAACTAATGCAGCATTGTACCAAATGGGCCCATTATGCTTCATTCGGTTGCATGAAGTGCAAAATAAATTCTGGCTGATGGGACATATTCTTAGGCAAAGAGGGAATTTCAGAGAAGAAGCCTGTGTTAGCTGTCTTTGTTGGTTTAATATAAGTTTATAAAAAAATATTATCCCAGGCTGTTATGGCATCATACACCATAAAAATACATAAGTAACAGATCTAATTGTCAAAGCCAGCGTTATACCCAGTAGTTGTAACTTGTCTTAATACACTACTAAGTCTCACAGTGGATTTCCCAGAGGCAAACATAACAGTAAAAAAGAGAGAATCAGATGCCAGGTCAGGATTTTTTTTCCACATGGGCTAAGTTTGTTATGTCCCAGTTTAAGTGAGTTTTGTCCCAGTGCCACAATTGACATGGTGGTTAACGGCAGACAAGGAAACCTGGGGTGGGGGTAATTCCTTTCTTATAAAAGCATCTAATTTTGTTGGGCTTATGCAAAGAGCATTTGCAGGAAAGGCCAGGATCATGTGCAGCTCAGAAGGGATGGCTGCACAATGGCATGCTATTCTGGCGTTTCGCTGTACACTGGACAGAGCAAGAAATAAGCAGCAAACCCAGCACAGAGTCCAAGTGGCAATAACCTGGGGACTCTTAACACAGGCTCTGTTCTCAGTTTCCTTAGGAAATCCATGGTTTTCAAAATCAACCTTTTTAACCTCTAATAGCAGCAGACTCATGAGAGATTACAATTGTTGATTCCAGTGCTATCAGTCCAATGGCAGAGAGAGCCTGGAGCACTGAGTCACATCTTAAAATACACCCGACCAAAAGCATTAGTGAAGCAGTGTGTCAAAGTCTCTTTTTCAGTCATTTGCACTCTGAAAACAAGCCTTTGTGTACCTAAAAGTCACTAGTATTTTCATGTTCCACAGAGTTGGGATGGGGGGGAAGAGGCTGTCATTTAATTTTGTCTTCAGAGTCAGAGCTGGTTCCTGGAGCTCATGTGGCTAAATATTAATATCTATATGCCTAGTGTAAGCACAGACATATAACAAATAGGTTTATATTGCTAGTAATCTCTTGGTAAATACCGGATGCCTTTGCAAAGGTTAATTCTATTGCCTAAGAAAAAATATTGTGTTTCAGTGTGGGAGTTGCTAGGTGAAAATACATACTTTGCAGATGCCTGTGGTTCTGCTGTCCTGTCTGATGGGAGGTATGGTTATCTCTGCAGGACACAGCACCTCAGGGTGTGAGGTGCAGTGCAAGGTGCTGCATGATGTGCAGGAGGCAAAGCTGCCTGCCTGGCCCAGGAGGAGAAAGACAGCTGTATATTAGTGGCAGTAGGAGTTGAAGCAGTGGCTTGGGGATGCTTCCTTCTAGTTTCCTTTAGAAATCATAGGTCAGATCCTCTAGATCTTCAGGTTCTGCTGCTTGTTCCCAAAGTTAGCCCCTAGTGCCCATGACACACGAGCCTCTTCTGAGAACCTAGTCCATCAAAGGTAAAGAGATGCGATGGGGGAACGAACAGACACTGCATTTTCTAAATGAGGTTCCCTGTGTTCACTCTCTGTCTCTGGGCAGCATACATTAATCTCTTATGTTCATCAGGTGGCACATTAGCTAAGAGAGGCCCTGAGAGAGCCCAGCCTGGCAGGAGCACACTGTTCCCAAGTGGGGAGAGAGCTGCTGCTTGGAGGTAACTATTTTTAAAGCAATCCTGCTTTACATTTCACCTGCAAACTATAGCTGTTAGGAAGGAAATGAAATGGTCTGTTGAGAGGAGCAGGAAATTGCATTTAAAAATGTGATAGTTGTGATTTTTTTTTTCCTTAACCCTTGAGATATAGGCAACAGATACTCTGGAGTTTCCCTTGAGCCTGAAAATAGGCTGAGACTGGTAATAGTCAAATAATTCTTTATGTTAGAAATTAATCTTGATTCCAAGCTCACTCTGTACAGACTGGGAAACTTACATTGCTTCACCAGCAAAGTGTCCCTTAACTAAAAATAGCCCTGGATAGCAACAAATTGCCGTTCTATGGCCAGTTTTTGTCCGAGCAGGGCAAGAGGCTGCCTGAGGTTGCTGTGCATAAGCGCTGCTCTGCATTCATCACCCACCTTTGGCTGCGGCTGGAGCACAGGGAGGAGAATGCTCTGTGCCCTCCTGTTCTCAGGAGATGCAGAAGGGGAGGCAGGGCTGCTGCCTGCAGCCAGAGCCCTACCTGTGCTGCCTTTTGAAGTACTCTTGGGATTGGGTCTTTATATAATTTACTGTTATGCAGGGAAAGGTATATTTGCATTCCCTGGTTATGTGCATCACGCATCAGCTATGGCAGCCTGGATCACAGCGTTGATTCACTCTCTGCTTTTCTTGGTTGTTTTTTTAATCCTGGGCATTGAAAAAGGATTGATCCCCTGATTTAGCCACCTTAATGGTTTGCCTGAAATGGTACAAAAGCCTCTCCTGCCTGGGTGCAAAGTAGTGCTTGTACTTGGGGATTTTCTATTCAGGAGGCAAATCACAGATTCACTGGGTTCTACTTTCACCTGCACTCAGCAGCACCTCTTTGGGGTACATCATGGCAACATCCAGCAATTCAAAGATCCAGCACAAAAAGCACTCCACAATGATCTGCACATCTTCAAGCATTGAAAGGAGCCAATGGCTCTACTGAGATCTAAGCTGCAGCTTGAAGGCTTCACAATTTCTACAGAGCCTGTCAAATCTCAATAAGAATCTAATAGTCCAGAGGTTCAGTCACTGAAGGCTGACTAGAACAATAAGCCCTAAAGGATATTCAGTAACACAGACAGCTTGGGACATTGGATTTTTAATTTCTCTTAGTGTTTGACAGCTGCAGCAGCCCATTTTGCTGCACTGTTCATGTGTACAAGAGGTTTTGCCTGCATGGTTCATGGTGCTTGGGAATGCATTGAAAAGTGCTGGAGAAGGTGCTCTAGAAGAGCACCATACTGCAGGTGATCCTATTCTGTTAGTGGGAAAATAGGTTCAATTCAGTGCTTCAAGCTTCTGTGTCATCAAGAAACTTGGGTCTTTTATTTATTGTTTGTACTATAGTAGTACAGAGTTGCTAGGGTTTGTAGAGCACT
Organism: Neopsephotus bourkii; assembly: GCF_033783945.1. Classification (NCBI taxonomy): domain Eukaryota; kingdom Metazoa; phylum Chordata; class Aves; order Psittaciformes; family Psittacidae; genus Neopsephotus; species Neopsephotus bourkii. The sequence continues at coordinate 16,682 of NW_026900767.1, forward strand.
TTGTAGGAGATGGCTAGTCCTCCTATACCATTATAAGATGACAAAAAGAGTGGGAGAGAAAGGAAGAAAAGTGACCGAACTGAGGTGCTATGGAAGCCAGTAGCAAAGTAAAGTTCTGAGTTTTTAAAGGGTCGCTTGTGCTGGTGAGCACTGGGGTCACAGCATTTCAGAAAGCCACAGTGGCTTCAGTTCAACTACAGCAAATCGTCTGCTTGCTTTCAGCCCTTTTTTCAGCAGTGGTGTAAGCTAGTCCATTTCATTTCACACTGCAATGCACTAAGTCTATTATCATGACCTGTCAGTGGGCTGGTGGCATCTTTAGATGTGCTTGCTTGACAATCTGTCATCATCTGGCCTCTCAAGTCTGAGCCCCATTCAGTGGCTGCACTGCAAAATTTAGTTTGGGATTTGCTTGTTTGTTTCTGCCTTCACTACAAAAGAGCCAACTTCTCTCCACTCCAGTTTTAACATGCTGGAGCCCTGCCAGTTTCCTTGGTCAGAAAAAGATGCATTTATTGAGCACAATGCAGAAGAACCACTTCAGACACAACACCTCTGTGTGAAGTATGTACATATGTACTTCTTAGTAACATGGACCAAAACAGCTTGCTGCTTCTCCATCAGGTGCAAAACTGGTATTGACCCTGTTGGGACTTAAATGTGTGTTTTGATGCATTTGCTACAAATCCTCTGAAATGCTACTGGCATTTATAGTAATAATAGCTCTTTTTCTGATGAAAGAGGTTTTGATGTTATAAAACTGCAGTCTCTGTCTTTCAAAAGCAACACTTAAAAACTATGCAGTTCTTTTTCTTACCTGAATTTTCAGTACCTTTATAGGAAATATGAGCTGCAATTTCACTGATTTCTTTCTTTAAAATATGTTTTTAAATGAAATCAAACCTCAGCACATTCTGTAGTTGTTCAAAAGAGTGCAGAACTGGCAGTACTACAATTTTAATGTTATCTAAAACCTGACAAGAATAGGAGTAATAGGTGCGAAGTCTCTCTATTTAGCTTCAGCCACCACCACTGATGGATTTACCCTTGCAGTATCCTTAGGCAGTGCAGATAAAGAGCCCCGCTATTTTTTATTTGGTAATTCAAGTGCAAGGTTCTGCCCATGGCCACACCAGGGTCCTACACAAAGCTGGATGCACCATGACATTCCTGACAAAGCCCAACAGAAGGATGAAACCTGCAGAAGACAGTGGCCAATCCAACATTTTCACCCAATCTTTCCCCATCACTTTGCATCAGTCTTCTTCAGGACAAGTTCATTAAAGGCATCCTTATAGTGATTAACTTTGTTCTCTACCCATTTCACCCTTGTCTGCTTTCTTGATCCTGACTAATGCAAAGCCAGCAGTGATGAGGAGAGCCCTAATAACTCTTCCATCCCCTTGAGTGCAGTGTGATGCTGCATCTGTTGTTAAAGACAGACCAATAGCATCTGAAAAGCCCTCTAATAACGTGATTTGAAAGTCTCTCATCGAGCCCCCCTAGCTGTGATAGGAATTTTAGCAGAGCCCTTCTTGTCTCTAATGGGGTTTCTTCACCATGGAGTTGCTCAGTGAGGATCCTTTTCTTCACTGTTATGAGAAGTGGTAGCAGGAGAAAAGCGGTATTTTTATTACACATTGATTTGTATACCCTTCAAATGAAGGTGGATGCTGGTTATCCCAGACCTGCTGGTTGTGCTACAGCTCCTAGCACACTTGCATGGTTCTCCAAATCAGCCACAGTCAATGCAAGTGTAAATGCTAAAACATTCAGGTCCTATTTCAGAAGGAGCAGCAGCTGACACTTTTCTTTCATATTTTCTCTGAAAGTGAGGAGTTCTGAGTCTTATTTAATCAACTTGTTGCAGGATAGGTTAGAGAAATTTGAAAGGATCAGCCCCAATGTTAGCCTATTTCTAATTAGCCTTATTGCCATAGTGACTTGGGGGGGGGTGTTAGCATCAGCATGGCAAACTGATGGAACTGTACAACTTCTTCAGCAGTCAGGGAATGAAAGAAGTGAGTCTTGCATTGAATCATGCTTGCAGAGGTTGACATTCAAATCACAGTCATTGTATGCTCAGGAAAAAGACTGTCATTCCTTGCATAGTGTTTCACTTTAAGAGGAAGATTGGGGGGTTGCAGAGAAAAAAAGAAAGAGGGAAAACCAACCTATCTGGGATATTAAAATGGATGTTGAAAAGCAAAGGAACTAAAGAAATTCAGATACTTTATTTAAGCTAGAAAAAAGAATAGAGGATGTAACCGACCCTCAAGCAGTCGGTACTGGATGTGGACTGTGCCTCTTTTATTTGCATATACTGAAGAGCTGAGATATTCCCAAGGACTTTCTTGGGAGGAACATGGAAATGTGCAGAAAGTGGCTTCCATCCTTTATTGATATTTCTTTTTTACTACAAGGAGGTGAAATGCGTATATTTTTGATCTTGAATGTTGTCATGGTTACAGGGCTACTTGGATGCTGCTTTTTGCACCCCACAAAGGATCTGTGCTCTGTGTGGGGTGCAGTTCCAGGCTGGGGATGGTGGGGATCAGCCCAAGCACCCAGCCTGCCTCAGGGTGGGAACAGCCAAACCTAGTGCTGGTATTCCTGGGTTTTCAGTCCCAGGAGGAGGGATGGAAATTATGTGATCATGCTCCTTCCACTCTTACAAATGCCTACTAGGTAATGCTTGTGAAATATCTATTTGCCCCCCAAATATATCTAGTCTTGAATATTTCTCTGTAAACTGCTTTTTCACCTGGTGATTTGATTAAAAGTGTGTTTGTGTGGATTCCAAGACTTTTTCAGCATAGACTACATTTTAAGCTGTAGTCCAGAACACTGTACAAAGCAGAGCTGCATGAAGGAGAAAACGCTGGTGCTGATCTCCATAATGTCAGGTCTGTCTGTGCATCTCCAGGTGAATCTCATGTCTGCCTGCAAGATCAAGTGGCAGACGTGCTGCAGAAGCTGTTGACTTTTCTCTGAAAAATGGCAAATGAAGTATTTTTGGTTGAACATCCCCCCCTCCCCCCCCCGGCTTCCTCAGGTTTTTAGCCAGAGGGTTTTCAGATTTTCAAACCTATACAAAGGAAGCGCTAGGAAGAAAATTATTTTCTATCAAATGCAGACAGGCAGAAAATGTCAGTTTTCTGAGAGGATTTTTCAATGAAGGGTTGCAATTTTCTGTCAAAGGCATCTTTATTTTCTTCCCAGCTACATAAAAATGTCATGTATTGGGTCTTGCAGCACTTTCCCCACTCACACAGAGTGCAAATGGAGACTCATAGGATATTAAACTTTCCCTCAATTTTAAAACCACTTTAGGGTGGGATAAGGACCCTTGCGAGCAAAAGGCAGTGCTGTAGGTTGGAAACAAGCAGCTTTGTGTTTTTTCGCACTAAGCTGGAATTTGGCCTTCTGCAAACAACTGTTTTACATGCTTTTTCTCTTTTTACTTTATGCAGATTGTCTAATTACTTGGATGCAGGTTTCTGTACCAATACTGTATGGTCTGCAGCCATGCTTTGTGTTCATTATAATCTAAGGGGGGGAAATGAATGAAGTGTCAAGCAGCAAGTTTAAAGCAGTGAGGTTAGTCAGTGAATGCACACTAATACACAAGTATCATCTCTCAACTCACCACCTGAAGTAATAAAACTGTGGCTGGAAGTACATGGGACAAAGTGGGGTGCCCCGTTTTGATGGATAGGCTTAAATATGACTGTAAGGTCAACATATGGCAGCAGTTTGATGGTTCAGCCTCTCACTCCGAACTCACCTTCCCTGAGGTTACAAGCTTGTCTGAGTGCCTAGTAATTAAGTTCCCAGGTGTGAATGGGTTTGATTCCCTCCTCATCTACACTGCTTTTATGTTGAAGGAGAACTGAGTCTAGTAACTGGGGACAGCAATTTGTCACAGTCACATGGATAAATCCAAATCTGATTACGGTTAAAATAACAGATGTCCTGAATTCCTCTCCAAAAGAGGCACTGGACACATGAAAAATGCTTTGTGGGACAATGAAAATGGCTTTACCCTACTTAATAACCTTCCAGTGGCTCTGCCTGTGTAACACAGGTGAAAGGATGAGTACTGTTCACTGCCAAGTGATATCTTTGCACTCTGGCTCTTCCCATCACAGGTTGAGAAGAGCCAAATGGAGGAAGGGCATTAAAGGTTTTCATCTTTACACGCTGGGGCCCTTGTGGTGGCAGCAGGTTGGCATGTGGCCATGGATGTCAGGGCTCCATTTCCATCCCTGCTGCTACCCTGGCTTTGCAGCACAGCCTGATCTTGGGCCAACCGCTCCTCGCCTTGAGCTGTCTTAGTACACCTCCCTGAGTGAAAGGTGTTTTGCTTCAAGGGGTTGTTAGCAATGTAGGGATCAGTGAAGAGGGCGAGGGGATGTGAGTGATAGCCTGCCTTTGCAGGTAATTGAAAGCATGTCAGAAATAGAAGCAGCATTTAAATTGAAAGTCTTTGTGATTCTTCTCCACCTGGTGAGCCTGGGAGTTGCGTGAGGCTGTCGCATGGTGGAGAATTAACAATTCTGATGAGAGACGCTGCCAATTTAAATTGCTTATTTGGAGACCAGAATAGGAGGGGTGTCCATTAGCCTGTCTCAGGGATTTCCTATGCCTGCTCCTGGATTGTCATTAAAGGAGCAAAGCAGCTGAAGAAATGCATTTAGAGAGCAAATACTGGTGTATGCCATCTGAAGGACCTATTTTTCCTTTTCCTTGGACTGCTCTTATTATTGGCAAGTGCTATCAGACCAGCTTCTACTGCTCTGTGTGTGGGGCTGCTGGTGAGACACTAATGAGGACAACAGCAACTGCAAGACACTTGCTTGGAGGGCTGTGGCTTGCATGAGGATCAGGAAGCACCTTCTCTGTGGTCACGGGTGCATCCTTTTCATGCTGCTCACAAACTGTCTGCCACGGGGGGGGGGGGGATAGAAGCCAAGCATTGTACTGCAGAGCATCAGCCTCAGAGAAGTCTTGGGACTCCCGCTTCTTTGGGACTTTGGACAACTTCTAGCAACAAGTGCATGGGAAAGAGTCCTACCAAATAGGTTCATCTGGGCATCCCTCAAAGGCCCACTGCCTGACATTCAAAAAGACTGCCTGGGGGATTTTCATGTGCAATTCCCATTGATTAAAACTAACAAATATCAACAGGCATCTAAAGCCCCTGTGTGATTTTTGAGAGCAAAAACATGATTCTGTGCCAGAGAGAGAGAGATCTACTCAATACCACTCTCTCGAGCTCAAATTTTCCCTTGGGTTTGCTTGCACATTCCTTACAAGAGTCTGAAGATTTCTCTGGAACATCCCCCGCTCTTTTATAGCGCTGCAGTCACACAAAATAAATATGAAGTGAGCTGATTACATTCCAGGAGCTACAAGATACCACGTGTCAAATCCAAAGTGAACTGACCTTTCCACTCCCAGGTGGACAGCTCTGACCTTTTGTGATGCTGATGAGAAGCATGGAAGAAATCATGATTAGGGAGAAATCGTGCTTTATTAACGTAGGCAGAGCACAAAGAACTCATCATCTAAAGACCTGCCTCTAGGTGGTAGGACAAAAGTAAAAGCAAAGATGTGCATCCGTGTTGTGCTCTGATTATAACACTAATGGGAACAGGACAGCAGAACTAAGAGGATAGCAGAGATGGGTGATGGGGAATTATGCTTTGCTGTAGAGGCTTTCTTGTGGTGACAGTTATAGCAACAGCAGACCAGGTTCCTACTGGCTCAAAGCCTCTTTATAATGCCATTTTACAGAAGTAGTATTATTTGGCAGAGGATGGCTGGAAGTTCTGGTAGCTGCAGTAACACGCAGTTGAGTTTGGTACGTTTAGCGTTGCTACAAGGTACCAAGGAGATGTTAATGAATAGGGATATTTGGGGGGGGCATCTGTTTCTGTCATGATAATTGCAAGGCACAGACACACCCCTTTGCAGGTTTGCAGCGAGGAGGGGAGCAAGAAGGGTTTTTCTTGTACAGCAAACATAGCTTCAGAAAGTGAGGAGGCTGGTGGGAGGGGAGGAAGGGTGGGGGGAGAGCGAGCAAGCACATATTATGTTCCAACTGTTTCCACGGTGACATTTCATAATCACAACTCTTGGGGGAAAACGCTTCATTGCAAAAGCTGGAGGAGGCAGGATGGCTTTGTGGATGCAGACAGAGAGGGATAGGTCTCCCAGCACCTGTGGCTCACCATCCGGAGGACTTGGAAGCAGGGGCCAGTTGAACTCAGGAGGCTGTAGTGCAAGGAATTGAAACGCATAGCAGTCATCATCTTCTTCCTTTTATTTCAAGGATTTATAAATAAATATGATATCATCACACTAGATATGAAGCCTAAATATCTTCTGTTTCTTGGCAGGAATGAGGAAAAGAGAGACGTATGTAGAAAAGAGCCCATAAGATGTACATAGCAAGGCACAGTCAAATAGCTGAAAGCAGCTCGTAGTTAATGAATTAGGTCACCAGGTCTTTGCATTCCACATTGTGTTTCTCTTTACTCTAACTCCTGTAGTTGTAGCATATGAGTGAGCTGCAAGCAGATGGAAACCTGCCTTTTCATCACTAGGGCTGGCTGCACAGTGCCCAGAAAAAAAAAACAGTGCTTTGCTAGCAGTGAGTCTCACAAATCAATCTGTGGCATATTATTCATTTTACAAAGCAGCACCATGTTCACCTGAATCACTTCCAAATGTCTGTGGTTCCCTGTGTTGTTTTAGGCAGTGTACCACTTGCCATCATGCTGCTACAGATGGCAATAGCTCTTGGGGGCTTTCCTACGAGACGTGGGCAGGGGAGGCAAGGGCTGTGACAAGTACATGAGGCTTTCATGCCTGGGGACTTTCCTTTAGTTCCTGCAGCACAAAGCACTGCACTGTGGGTTTCAGTCCCAGCCCTCCTGCAGGTTCCGTGAGTTTAGGCAAATTTCCTCCTCTGTCAGTGGCTCAGATGGGATAAATCCTCTTTTTGACTACTGGAAGCTGGAGGATTGAAGCTTTCTGTGGGCAAGATCGGATGGTGCTGTGATTTCTAACGCAGCTACTGCATCTTCTTGAAAAATTCTCATTTGCTCTTATTCTGTGACTGAAGCTGCACTGCTCTGTGCTTTTTCTGCAGGACTGCATGGAGCTCTCTAATGATCTGCTCTCATCTGATTCCCACTTAATCTTACTGCAGGCACTGTTACACCAAGTTGCAAACTTTGTGGTGCGCCAGGGAACATGGTGTTTTCATGCTGTTCTCTGTCTTGGCCTGCTGTTGGGAGCGCAAAGGTAGTCTAGCATTTTGTTTGTAATACAGCACTGATCTGTGCTTGTGATGTACAGAAAAGGGGAAAAATCTTGATGAGCACAGACAGTCCTCAAATATGGGACATCTCCAGAAATGCACAGTGTAACAGTGCCTATATCATCTTTGTTATCTCCCCTTTCAGTCTGGAAAATAGGATGATTCTTTAAAAAGACATTTGTTTCAGATTACATCCTCAGCACTCTGTCATTGCTGAGGAGTTAAAGGATAAAGAGGAGAAATTATAGATAACCTAGAGATCCTCATCCAGCTACTAAGCTTTACAGCTCTTTGCCCAGATAGAGCAAGCTAACAGCGTTAGCTCAGCTGAAGACCTGGTTATTCACTGTCTGTAAAATGCAGTTCCCCTGCACCAGCCTGTTGCACAGGGAAAAGCAGCTGCTGTTGAATGTGTCTCCTTCCAGTTACACATCTTCAAAGCTGGCAGTGATGTCTTGTGGCACATCACAGTGACTGGCTGCACTATGGGGCCATAGAGGGCTTAGATACTCTCACAGAGAAAAGCTGAGACATCCCAGTGCTATGGACCCCTTGCACACATTTATAGAAAATTACTTCATAGAACTTTAAAAAATGGGTTTGGATCTATAGAAGAGAATCAAAGACCCACCTGATGGAGTGCCTCGAGGCCAGGCAGTACTTTGACTGCCTGGAGCTCCTCATTCCCTGTTCATCTCCTCTTTCAGCTAAGTGGTGCCAGTCTTCATTCTCCTCTCTCCAGCTGTAATAGCTTCCTGTGTCCCATCCTGAAGCTGTTCTATTCCTTCTCTGTGCTTTCTTCAAGAATGGATGGGTGTTGGATCTCGGATCTCCTATTTATTCAGAAAATTTGTAAATCTGTTATGTCTCTTGCCTGAAACCAAAAGCATTTTTCTTTCACATCCATTAAGTATTCAAACAAGTTTTCATACAAAATTACATAACGGTATCTTGAATCACAATGACTTTCTTCTGATGGTATTTTGGGGGAATTCAGGTTATTTGTGCAGCATCCACATGTGCAGATAAAGAAAATCTCTCCCTGTAGACTTTTCACAGGTGTCTGTCTCCAGTCACTTACTAGACCTCGTGAAATCCAACCCATTTCATACAGACTGTTAATGTGCGGTACTCCACACTATGAGCAAGGCTGAGACAAACAGGGTGGAATTTTCTGATTGTGTGATTTGATCCAACACAGCACTTCCTATTTCTCTCCAAGATAAAGAAAGGGTATCAATTAAGGAATAAAAAGTGACGTGAATATATATATTGATTGCAGAAACTAGTGACAAAAAATGATAATTCTTGTGATTCTTAAGGTTTTGTCTTTTGTGCACAGACTTCCCTCTTCCCAGCTGCTAGCCAGCAGCCTGCTACAGTAGGATGTGATGCAAGGACTGGAAATTGATACTTCTTTTCTTGACTGAGTTACTCCAGTTGAAAGCTTTGATTCCTTTGACTATCAGAAAGGCCAAGATCAGCCACCCTAAAACATAGCCCACATGTTTGTTTGTCTCGCGTGTTAGCAAAGCAGCCTGGGAAACGCTGAGCCAGATGGTGATGATGGGATCTTTACAAGGCTCTTTGAATTGCAGCAATTGCTGCTGCTGCTTCTGGGTTGGTTTTTTTTCTTCCTAAATCAGCATCCTTTTATCTTCCTCATTTCACGTTTGTTTTCTGCGTGTCTTGGGTTTGATGCCAGGGATTAAAAATGAGAGTTTATTCATATATCAGTATTAAACTGCATAATCACCTCGATCATTATTTGACTTCATCTGGAGTATTCACAATGTTTTGGGAACTTTGAAAGGAAACTTTGTCACACATGCGAACATTTGAACTATTGATAACCAGAATTCCTGATTTCCACTGCAGTCTCTGTGTCTGGCTTTTCACAGTAAGAAAACCTCTTACCATATATTATCATCAACTTTTTAAACACTTACAATGTTTCTGATTTTTAAGAAAATAACATGACAGCACAATCTGTGTCAATAATCCAGGTAGATATTATGTTCTCAAATAACAATAGACTAACTGTAACTTTAATGTATGTTAACAGTAATTTCTGCTTCCTCTGGAGAGACTTTGAGAAACATAAGGTGCTTTAATAACTAACAGGGATCCACCCACAACTCTGATTTATGTTTATGACTCAACAAAGAACGTAAACTTGAGACTAGGGCACAGGGTGTTCCTATAAGTAGTTCTAAATCAACCATTTACCAGGAAAAATGCACACTAACAGCCTTCTCTGGGTGAGGAAAAGAATGTTTTTGGGGCTGCAGATGGCACAGTCTTCTTTCAGGGGAGTCAGTAAAGGGGTCAGCTGGTATTTGTCACAGATCTGTTCATAGGGTTTACATGAGTGCTCACATAGACGTTAGCCCAGCGCAGGGCTGTTCGCATCATTGTCTATCTGAACAGTCCCTAATTGAGCATGCCAACTCCATTTGATGGAAGAAAACCCATCACCAGCAGGTGAGCTGCATGGTGGGACAAATGATTCTGAAAATGTTGCAGATCTGAATTCATAGCATTTTTTGCTTGTATTTGACTTGGACTGAGTGCACAGGAAAGCCTCTTGCCTTTGGTTTGAAGGCTCCTCATCCAGCCATGCTGAGTGGCAGTGAAGCCCAGCTCATGGGAGCCCATGGTCCTCCCCTGACTGATGGCACCCCATGCTCCAAGCCAAAGCACAGCATTCATTTGCCAGCTGCTGCTCATGAATTTCCAGCTGAGGAGTGCATGGTGTTTTCAGTGCCACTCTGATTGACGGGTTTATCTTCCAGTCCATTTACTTACTTAATTATCCCACAGTGAGCAACAAGTCATTTCTTATAAATATGGTAATAAGCCGATCAGGATGACAACAGAAGCATGTTCTTGTACAGTTTGTGGAAAAAAAAAGGTGTTCCCCAGTTTCAATTCACATCAGGTTTCCCCATCAGCAGTCAGTAAATTAAGGATCAGTATCTGGTGACCTTAAAGCATGATCCTCTGAGTGTTTGGTATCAGACAGAACTTGCTTGGAGTAACCTTAATCTTGGGTGTTTACCCTGTCCTACATCTTCGCATTTTAGCAAACACTGGAAAAGGATGAAGCTCCCATTTCCTTAAACTTTGAGTTGCTTCTGGAATGTCAAAACTTTTCATCTAACAACTGCCTTGTGGATGTGTCCTGGGTTCAGCCGTATCAGTCATTTTTCTCCTTCTTAGTAACTGGTGCAGTGCTGTGGTTTTGACTTTCAGCCTGCGAACAGTGCTGATAACACCAACGTTTTTAGTTGTCGCTCAGTAACGTTTACTCTGAAGAAGGACTTTCTGAATCTCATGCTCTAACAGGGAGGAGGAGAAGCCAGGAGGAAGCAGAGACAGGACACCTGACCCAAACTAGCCAGAGGGGTATTCCATACCACAGCACGTCATGCCCACTATATAAACTGGAGGCAGTTACCTGGAAGGGCTAGATCACTGCTCAGGTCAGGCTGGGTATCAGTCGGCAGGTGGTGATTGGTTGTATCCTCTTCCCTTGTTATTTCCCTTTTTCATTCATTATTATTATTGGTGGTTGCAGCAGTGGTTTGTGTTATACCTTAGTTTCTGGACTGTTCTTATCTCAGTCCGTGGGAGTTACATTCTTTTGATTCTCCTCCTCATCCCTCCAAGAGTGCGGGGAGGAAGGGGACGGGAGTGAGTGAGCGGCTGCATGGTTCTGGGTTGCCGGCTGGACTTAAACCATGACAGAATGGGACAGAGGCCATGAGAGAGCTCAGGCCTGACTTATTGATGAGGGGATGTTTTTTCTGCCTGATACCAAACATTGTTGAGGCTGTTTTTGTAAAGGGCATTCTACCAAAATATTATTTGGTTACTACAGCTTGTAAATGCTGGTTTTCTGTGGTGTAAATAATACCTTTCAGGTTTAAAAGGCTGAAGCAAATGCCTGATGCTAAAATAAACCACATGGCATGCAGGGAAATGACCACAAAGGGCCTGAAGTCCCCATATTTGTACTTCAGTAGGAATTTTCAGAGTGAGGATGAGTGAAGGGCAAAGGGCTTCACTCCAAAATTCCTGTGCAGGCTGAAACTTGCTTTAGAAAACATGATGGGAGTGTAATGATGGAAGATGGCTGCAGAGCCACTCCTGCCCCTCTGCAGCAGCTCCTTTGAGTGCCAGCAAACACCCTTGAGCTGTGTCTCCCATCCCTGCCTGGGTGATCCTGTGTGTGTGTGTGCACACAGAGCACATGTTTGCTTCCCTACCCATGTCTATCGGTGTCATTTTGGTGTGGGTGGCACATGTGTCTGTGCATATGTTTGCTGGGTGTAGGTGTGCTGAGGGCTATCTGTACACAAGCTTCCCCGTGCGTCAATGCTGTGAATGGAGGGAGCTGTCTTACCTTTTCTCCTTTTTGATCACTTCCAAATTTTCCTCATTTTGTATTTCTGGAGTCTGAACCCTCAGTACCTGTGCTGAGATTGTTCCTTGAAAGGGGCATTATCCAAAATAACCAAACTGAGGTGAACAAGGCAGGGAGAGAAACTCGTGTGACTCCATTTATGCCAAAGCTCTGAAAAACCCATATGAGAGCCTGTGTTTTGTGACACTTATTTAAATTGATCCCTATAATTACATTTTATTCTTTATCAAAAGCTTCCTATAGATGTTGTCCAGCTAGCAAATAAAAGGAATTTCAGAAATAGTAGACTTTCAAACACCTCTTTAAAGGCATTCAGGAGCATCATGTAAAGTACAATGAGCAGTGGGGGAAATAGTTCTGCTGGGAGGTAGGACTGATGCCGAGTTCTGTTGATTTCCTCATTTTAGAAGGCTGGAAGATTCTGCATGTGAATGAGTCCTTTGTTTTTCCAAAGCTTCTGGTACAGAAATATATCTGCTGCAACAACCATTTATTTCCCATCCCGGAAACAAAAGCTCTGATCGTGAAGGCAGAGCATTCTGCTCCTGTGGACAACTTCATGTCATGCAAAGCAGAGCGAAGAGGAAGGTGGCAGACAGCCTCCTCAGAGACAAAAATCTCTGGTGTGCAAAACCTTGAAGCAGAAATGGGTGAGAACAGAGATTCTCGCCCAGTGCAGCAAGGTCAGCTGCAGGCAGAGCACAACAGGAACAGTAGCTTTGATGTATTCATTTTCTTACTCTCATGTCTGGCAAAGATCTTAAGTGAACCAGCTACACTCTTTCAAAATCCCTTTATAGTACTACTTAAATTAAACTGACTTTTATTTTTTCTTAGACCTGCATTTACCTAATTCATTACACTCAGTTGCATGGATTGATCCCACAAGACCTTGTTGGATGTTATCTGTTAGCCATCATTTGCCTGCCTGTTCCACCTGTGTGTTGAAACCCTTTTGAGACAAAATACAGGTCTTCAAAACTCCACTCCCTGATCGTTTTAGTTGCCCCTGATTAAGATGGCACTGTGCCACATACTTACATGCTGTACTGAATGATTTTCTTTGTTTTCTGAAACCTGAGGGGAGTGATAAGCTCCTTCCATTGTTTTCAGGAATCTAGATAATTCAATAGGGCAGCTCTTTCGGAAGACTGGTGGATTGATCTGTTGTGGCCACTCTTGTGTCATCGAAGAGTTTCATCTATTTCCCAAGACTTTGTCTGGTGCCTAACCAAAATTTCAGAAGCTATATCACTTTGATGATGATTTAAAGAGTCTTCAGAGCAGCTACAGTTAAATCTGAACATCCTTGTGCTAATAAACTCTGAGTAAAATGCTGTTATCTGTAGGGAAAAAGGAAATGAATATCTTCTTAAAATAATGACCATATTACTACTTATCTTGTTACAGTGTGGTGAGGTTCTCCTTGTTAAGCCACCTGCACTTTGAGAGTTTTATAGACAAAAGCATTATTAATTAATGTGACTGTGAAAGCTTTCTGTGAGCTTTTACAATATTTTATTGTTATGGCTACTATTATTGTTATCAGATAGGCTGTTTGGGAGTTTTGAAAACATGCTAGCATCTTTCTGTGGCGCTGGTTATCCTTCAGCGCCTTTCTTCAGATTACAAATGCAGCTGTTTCTATTAAATTCTGAATGGAAAGCAAAAGCCCATAAAACCTCTCAGCAGGTTATTTTAGCCTCAGATCAGTATTGCTTAAATTATACAAGGAGAGGAATAGAAGTCTGATGAAGGTGCTACCTATCAACAGCAGATGTAAATTTGTTGTGCTTGAATATGACTTTGGGATGGCAGTTGACCAGGCAATGATACAGGGTAGGAGCAGCCTCTGGCTGCCTGTAACTGACTCTTTAGTGCTCAAACAATTGCTCTACTGAACCTATAGTCTCTGGCAGTGGGAGTCATTGCCTTGGACAAGGGTGGGTGGGGGGGAAATGATGTTTTATTGCTTACCATAAGGAAGAGACAACATCATGCTCAGTGTACAAACTGGGGGGAGTTGGCTGGGAGCCATAAATCACTGCTTAGGGACAAGCTGGGTATCGGACAGCAGGTGGTGAGCAATGTATTGTGCATCATTTGTGTTTCTTGGGGTTTATTTCCCTCCTATTATTATTATTATTATTGTTATTTTTATTATATTTTATTTTATTTCAATTATTAAACTGTTCTTATCTCTGCCAGCAGGTTTTAGCTTTTTCTTATTCTCCTCCCCATCCCATGGCAGGCGAGTGAGCAAGTGGATGCATGGTACTTAGTTGCTAGCTGGATTTAAACCATGTCATAAGAGGCCACAAAGCTGCAGGCATCAGTGCAGCTCCTCTCTGATGCAAGGTATTAGAGTACAGTGCTGAGACCCTTTACCTACTATGGCATTTATGTGAGTGTTTAAGCATTTTGTCATCCTAGAAGTCACAGTGAAATCCATAAAAGTGTCTATGAAGTTGTTAAAGATCCCAAACTCTTATTTACAGAGATAAAATAAAGGCCACATGAGAGATGATTTTCCATTGTTACGTTTGGCTGTGGTGATAGTGCACGACTGCATATGGTGCTGCTCTACTCAAGGCCTCTGTCACAGCTTGCAGGAATGGCTGCATAGGGAAACATCTATAGTTAAATCTTCCAGAGAAAGACAACAAAAAGATGCTACTACCTCTGTTTTCAAGACTATTCTGTTCATAAAAGGATATAAAGAGTTGTATTATCCTGCATCATAAAGTTATATCACACCTTGGCCCTGTGGCCAACAGAGAATATCTCCATCTGTGCTACTGCAGCTTTTGGTCACATCCCATTTCAGTTATCCCACTCTGCAGAGTTCTTGTCTGTCCAGCTGTTCTTACATGAGCAGAATTCCCAACCTTTGAACAGCTCTCTGATGCTTTTCCAATTTAACCACATGCTTTTTGAGGTGGGGAGTAGGGACCAGGGCAAGGCACCCTAGACCAAACCAGGACATGGATCATGAGTCCTAACTCTGCCCCAAACATCCTTTTTTCTGTTTCTTCTCTGCTATTTACCCTTTGTGTGTATCAAGACTGCAAACAGGGCAGAATCTGTGCTTGGACATGGGTATCCAGGTTCTGGCACAAGAGGCCCCAGGTTTTGTTTGGAACTTTATCTGTTTCAGAGGGGAACTGGTGAATTTTCTCTATGTCTCCGTGATCACAGCAGTTCTTCTTCAAACATTTCTAAATCCCAAGTTGTGCCTGGGAGATGGTTTTTATTGTTGTTACTTTTATTGATTTTTTCCCTCCTTTTGTTTTTGAGCAAAGGTGCTTATGATCAAATAAGCTTCAACCTCTAGAACTGCCATAAAACAGCTCCTATAATGATCCAGGCTAAAACAGCCTCCTGATTGCAGAAGCCTGTTGTATCTGATGGTGCTGGCGAGCACAGATTCCTCCACATCAAGCACAGGGGTGAAAAGCCTCAGAAGTTAATGGTGGGTAGGGAAAAATTAATGAGAAAGGTGATGGTCCCTTTTTCATCCTTCAGGATCTTGTCTGTTGCTCTGAAACCATTCCTTCCAAAGCATGTTTGCAGCATACTACATGCCTTTTTTAAAGTGTATGTAGACAGGACAAGGGGCAAATGGCTTCAAAGTAAAAGAGGGTAGATATAGATTAGATTGCTTAGGAAGCAATTTGGAAGTAATTATTTACTATGGGGGTGGTGAGGCACTGACACAGGTTGCCCACAGAAGCTGTGGCTGCCCCATCCCTGAAAGTGTTTAAAGCCAAGCTGAGCAGGGTTTTGAGCAACCTGGTCTGGTGGAAGGTGTCCCTGCCTGTGGCAGGGGTGCTGAAACTGGATCTTTAAGGTCCCTTCCAACCTAAACCATTTTATGATGATTCTATGACCTTCTTTGTTATCCTAATGAGCCAGGCTGTAGAGTCTGATCTGTTGAACTGAGAGCCCAGGCTGGGAAACGATGGATCCGAGGCAGAGGAGTTTAAGCCCTTTCTCTAGAGGAGTTTGCCACCTACTGATACGCAGGTTGCTTCTAGCTCGTGCCAAGAGAAGTTGAGGGGGAAAGCCGGGAATTGAGGGGTAGGTGGGAATTGCCCTTAGAGCCCGGGGGGAATAGCCGGGGTGAGGAGGGAGGGAGGGGGGATGCAGTACCCAGCTGTAGCTCCCACTGGGAGTAGGGGAATGAGCTGGGTGGAAGCGCCTGGCGTGTGCGTGCGCGTGTGTTGTGTGTGGCGGGGGAGGGCTGTGGATGAGGAGCGGGCTCTCTTTCTTTCTTCCTCCCGGGGCTCAGTTGATCCTGCTGCCAGGCGGTGTCAAGCAGCAGCCTCAGCGCTGGATTCCGGGCGGGGGAGAAGCGCAGCCCTGAAGGCGCCGCGGAGGGGAGGCGGGAGAGGCGGCTAAAGAGAGCGGAGCGGGGGGAAAATCAAATCTATGCTTGGAACTGGGCTTCTTTTTCGCCAATGCAAAAGGGAATATGCAGCACATTTTTGCCTTCTTCTGCACCAGTTTCCTAGGGGCGGTGTTAGGGGCCAATTTCCCCAACAATATCCAGATAGGTGAGTGCAGGGCGCGGGGGAGAGATGTTCCCTGGCCAGTGGAGAAAGGGCGGTTGGGGGGGGGTGGGGTGGGGGGGTGGAGTGTGAACTGACCCGTTCCTTTGCTTGTAAAGGCAAAATTGTGTCTCTGTGTGTGTATGTGTGTGTGAGAGCGCGAGGAGTGAACAGCCAGGGCTGGATTTGTGCGTTGGTACCAGCTTTGTAAGAGCAGAGATGTATTAATTTGGCTTTGGGGGATGGGAAGATTAGGAATAAATGCCTGCATACACACCAACACCGACTGAGAAAAGTGGGTCTGAAATGGAGGAAGCCAGAGAAAATTAGCTGTTTCTTGCTCTGAGAAATGCTTGTGCTGCCATTGTGCGTTGCTGCATTTGCAAAATCAGCGGTTGCATTATACATTTTGGCGAGGATGCTCTCATCTGTAGGTAACTGGGACGAGAGGTAACAAACAGGCTCTCTCTGTTGTTGTTGCTAAAGAATAAGGGCAGAGCTATTGGAGGAAGATTTTTGCATTGAAGTCTCTTTATTTCATGCTACTTGCTTGCCCTGCGCACCAGCAGCGCCTGTTTGATTCCTTTCTCCCTTGCTGTAACTTCTCAGTGCTCTTCTCCCTCCCTCCTCAGGTTTATTATTACTCTCCCATTGATCTTTATTGATGATGGTTTGCAACCTAGCCCCAAATTCTCTTCCCTCGCATGCCGGTTTTCTTTCCCGCCTCCCTTCCTTTTACGACGCCAATCAATTGCTAATCCACCAAGTTCAGGCAACTCCTGCCCGAGTCGAGCTGCACAATCGGTGCTTTTATTGCT
Source organism: Neopsephotus bourkii (assembly GCF_033783945.1). Classification (NCBI taxonomy): domain Eukaryota; kingdom Metazoa; phylum Chordata; class Aves; order Psittaciformes; family Psittacidae; genus Neopsephotus; species Neopsephotus bourkii. Next base: position 33,809 of record NW_026900767.1, read on the forward strand.
GTTGATGCTGCATCCTTGCCTCCCTCCCTTCCTGCCTCCCCTTTACTCCAAATTTGTGCAACATCCCGGATTTTTTTTCCTTTCAACAAATGTGGTTTTTAATAGCTTAACTCGGCTACGTGCATCTTACTCCTCTGACACCCATGATTAGGCTGGGAAGGGGGAGGAATGGGGGAGGCGAGAGTATATTCATGCACAAATAGCCCTTTCCACACAAGGAGATGCCCTCTGAACTAAAGACCTGCAAAGTGCCTTTGATAGCAGGTCCTTGCACGTTTGTTTCTACCCCAAGCCCTGGAGGGTCGGCTTTAACGCTTTCTGCTGCTTTTTTTTTTAGTTCTACCTTGTTGCTAAGTGCTTTGTTTCCCTACTTGTAAAATGCCAATAATAGTGCTCCCTTTAAATGCATATAGATGACAAGACAGCCTGAATTTAATAGCATCTTTCTGGGGGCTGTGAAGGGATCTGCCACAAACCAAGTTCTTGCTGGAGGAACAGCGGGAAACTTTTCCTAGGGCCGGGTTATCGCAGCAACTTGTTCCAGGTCCATGGGGGGACAAAGGGTCTGAGCCTGCCTCCTGCCTGGTCCCAGTTCCTACCCTATAATGCATCCTGTGATTCTGGGCTTGCTTGTACTTCTGCTCAGATCGATCCCTGTCACAGTCAAGCTTTTGATTTCCTGTCCTCTTTGAATTTGACCACTGTCTCCTGTTAAATGCAGGGTTTTTCCATGCAGCACAGTTGCAGTAGCAGCAGTTGTATGGCCATGGGTCCCACGTCGCACTGTCAGCCTGTCCCCATCCACCACACACTGTGCCTGTCGGGCCATATCCCCGAGTCCCATAGTGTGGGGAAACCCCTGCACCCTTCTGGAGCAAACCCCTCATTTTAGTCAGTACGGTTTAAACTGAGCCTAATTACAAGTGAGGGGAGGAGGAAGAAAGACTCATTTCTCCTTTAGAAAGGTAACATTAACAGTGCTTCCATTTCTATTCCTCTAAAGTTACAGGGGTGAAGAGGTTGAGCCAGACCCTGCAGTTCATCCCGACCCTGCAGGCTGCCAGGCCCAGGGATCCTAAATGTGATCAGGCGTTGCATAATGTTGCTGGAAAGGTTTTCTGCTCCCAACCTGTCCACAGCAAGAACAAACCCTTGGGTCTTGTGTGCTGGAGGATTTCAAGTATGGAGGCAATCCCTGTGCTTGGGAGCTGTAGCCTGTGCTCACAGGGATGTTTTGGTGTGAAGAGGTTGCTGATACGGGTGTGTTTAAGACATTTCTTCTTGTTCTGTTTGTCTTCTCAGGGGGGTTATTTCCTAATCAGCAGTCCCAGGAACATGCAGCTTTTAGGTTTGCGTTGTCTCAGCTCACGGAACCCCCTAAACTCCTTCCCCAGATTGACATTGTGAACATCAGTGACAGCTTTGAAATGACATACACCTGTAAGTACTGGCATTTGCTGTGCTTCCTCTTAGTTTGGCTTCTTTATTCCTGAATTTATTTTTGTGTTTGAAATATGAAGCATCTTGCTCAAGACATGTTAATTCTCCTTTATGGTCCATGCAATAAAACCCCAAACACAAGGGCAAAGGGTTCCTGAATCACTTTGTTGTGTGCTAAGGCACAGGGGTGAGGTAGTGCTGCCATTATTCAGCAGCTCTTGCATTTTCTCTTTCATTGCTTCCAAAGTGGTATAAACCCCCCAACAATTAATTTCCTCTTGTTTTTCCAACCTCTGCCCAGCTCATTATGTTGAGGTTTCATTTCCATATTTCCTATAGCTGTGATGTACAACAAAGACATGCCTTTCCACCCACAGGGTGTGCAGAAGCCTCTGTTTTGTGTGAACTTGTTCCTCAGCCCCAGTTTACCCATCTGTCCTTGTAAGTTAAGAAAGACTTAGCAGAAAACAGCAGCTTGGTGCAAGTGGAGTCTGAATCCACAGTGAGGGGCATGCCTAATAATGAGAGAGAGGTAAGAAAGTTTTAGTTTCACAAATCAGCAAAATCATTTGCTCTGAAAACAAGTATTAGAGACTGAATTTGCACCACAGAGTCGATTCTAGGGTTATGTGCACCTTGCTAAAGCACAGCATATTAGCTGTGCTGTTCATGTTATACAATATAGCCAGGAAAACTAAAAACTGCCAAGATTAGCAGCAATAAATAAGACCAAGAGGGAACAAGAGGAAAACAGAACCTGTAACACAGCTCTGTGGTTGCATTAGGGGCTGATGCAGTGTTTGTTTCCCTTGGAGTGAACTGTTTGGTGCTATGCACAAGGGGCTCGCACCGCCAGGATGCGATGCACAGAGAATTTGTCGGTTTGACCTGGTGTCAGACTCTGGTTTCACTCTCTGAGCCTGGGTGTGTGCATGATGGCATCCAGGAGAGACTGGAGGAACCCTTCTCGTTGTAAAGCCTGTTGGATTTGTTGTTGGCTCACGTCTGTTGTATCCTTTTGATTCATCAAAACATCCTCTCTGCAGTTTAGTCATGTGGAGTGTGGGGTAGAGGTGGACACAAACTGTTCTCTCCACTAAGAAATACGCAGAAAGGGAAAATGCTTTCCTGCAAACAGAAGCAGGGATGTACAGGAGGAGAATTAATAAGGCTCTTCAAAGGAAAAAAAAAAGAAGTTGTGATTTCTTTTCTGTTGGAGGGTTTGCAGATACAAGATTGCAGGAATTTCCTGGCCAGTATGACATAGAAGAGAGAAATAAGTTTGGGCACTCTTTCATTGGAGTGTCTAATGACACATCTAAAGATTTTCTATTTTCCTTAATATCCCTCTTATTTGCCAGCTACAAGGTTTCCATCAAGGTAGAGCAACTATTTCAGCTCAACCCAATGGCACTTCCTTGGCAGGAAAACTAGACAAATAGAACTAAAAAGGCAGACCTTGTATCTATCAAGGGGAAGCGTCACCCTCCTGGGGTAGAGTTGCTGACTGTGGCTGAGGATGAACTATTTCAGTGCTGATAGCAGGAAGAAAGCAGAAACTGCAAGAATATCACTAGAATAAATTCTCCATCTGTGCATAGTTTTCCCTCCCTCTCCACGCCTGCCACTAATGGCTTTGTTTACAGCACTAACATTGATAGCAAGACCATGATACTAGTTATGCTTCAGAAATCTGTCATTAGTACCATGGGGGCGGCAGTGGTCCCACAAAAGCTGAATGGAAGCAAGACAGCCTCCCAAAGGATGTTATATTTGAGCTCTATGTAGGGCACATTGTCCTAGATCAGACCAGCAGAGCACTCTGCACAGCCCAACTTCGCTTGTCCTGGTTTTTCTTTTCTTATAATTAAAAACTTCCTAAGTCCTGCCAGACTATGGAAGGCAGCATTTGTTTTGTAAGCACTAAAGGAGGTGTTGTTCCATGTACCTTAGAGGGGATAAAAACCCAACCCAAAAAAAACCAGGCCATTAGGAGTCCTGGTTTTAGTACTATAGGCTGGAATGAAACTTTGTCAGGAATCATCTCCTTCCTCATCTTCCAGCATATTCCAGTTGCCAGGACTAGATATCATCAGAAAGACATGTTTATTTACAGAGAATAAAACCCCTTCCCTTACAGTGGTCCTTATCTTCTGAGAAAAGACTGGCCATGCTACCAGTTAAAAGTACCAGGTTTTGTTCCCATGGAGATGGAGAACACAGCATTTCCTTGTCACTGGCATTACCTGTTTCTCTGATGGTTAGGGTCTCTAAAAAAACATGTGCGAAAGACTAATGCATCCCAGCCCCATAGCTAGCATCCATCCTCGTGTGCTAAATGTCACCCTTATGGCAGCTCCTGAAACAGCATCATTAGAAATCCAGCAAGTATATTAAAAATCAGTGGTGATGGCAGAAGTGAAAAACCTTGTTGGGCAGCTTGCGAGGTGATGATGAAGCGGCAGGATGAACTGCAGCAAAATGACAGTACCCTGCCTAAGGAGATCGTATGCAAAACATTTCTCAGCATCAACTGTGACACTGTCTACCTCTGCCTGACACATATCTGCTTGCCAGTTAGGATGAGCAAGCTCTGGTATGACAGTGGGTGAATTTGCAGCATGAGATGCCCCTATTTGTGTACCAGTGACAGTGATAAGGAGCCATTAATGATGTGCTAGTGATGATCGTCAATTGGTAACAGTAATACCCATGAAAGTGATAAATCTATAAACTATCAGAATGCTGCTGTTGTTTCTGGGCTGTTTCTGTGACAGCCCAGCAGTAACTTTTACATTTCTGTTGCTTCCAGTTGCGTACCTTCTGTTGTTATATAGTGATTGGGAATACCTCTGTGTGGGACAGCATCAACCTACACATCCTGTGGCCCCTGTGCATAACATGTCAGTAAATAGTGATTTTAAGGAAACCATAATCATAAAGAAAGAAAAAATAGACAGTAGCTACAGCGTGTGGTTACCTCACATTTCACTTGTGTGGTCGATGCTAATGTTGTTGCGTTGCTGAAGCATGAGCACATTTCCACACCTGAAATATCTTCCTGAATTCATTCCATTGCAGAGATTAGATGGTAATGAACAGGCTCTGTGTTCACAGCTGGGTGTGTGCTCTGGTTGACCCAGATGAAAACACTCACACCCACTGCTTTGAGGGCTCCTAACTAAAGCTTGGGAGACCTAATATTTTTGTGTCATTTCTTTGAAGGCCAAGGCAATTGTTCAGGGGGAAGGTGAATGCAGAGTCCTTCAGCCTAAGTGTATAGCAGTGCCAGGCAAAGGGTAAAATGACAGTGTGGTGTAGCTGAAAGGTTTGCTTAGTGACGTAGCAGAGCAAAACCCTTCTGATCAGCTTTAAAAGACATGTTCACAGGTTCTGCCTCTAGCCATGGTTGGAAAAGGGCTTTACAGTCTCTAAATAGTCACTACCAAACTCTGCCTTGCTGGGTTTTGCTGTGACTTACTGCGTGCAGAGCAGGGCAGACCTGATGTGCCAGAGCTGATGCTGCAGGTCAGAGCTGAGGCATGCCTCTGTGCCTGATGCAAGGTCACAGGAGGTCTGAAGGTTAGGGGACAGAGCTGCCAATTCCTGTCCCTGGGAAGTTCACACTGGGCACAAGCACCGTGTCCTGTTGACAGCAAAGGGATGAGACGCTGCTTACTTGAAAAAAAAGCATTGCTGAGAATAGTTTCTCTCTTATTCTTTATCTCAGCCTCCATTCATGCATGCGTAACACACATCCCCATCCAATGCATAGCCTAGCTCCTTGGGGAATACGAGTTGTTTCAGCCACAGCTCCATAGCTTTATTTAATTTGTGGTGCAGAGACTCCTGCTTTTGGCCTCTGCTGGAGTCCGCATGTAAGCCCCATCAGCGTCAGGCAGATGGTGGTGGTTGTTCTCCTTGCTCAGGGAAGACGATGGCTCAACGTCAACCTTCTCTGTCAGTGACCTGGGGGACATGCCTTGTTGAGCAAGAGGTGAATCACCAGCTTGGTGAATCTGCCCCTGCAAAACTCAGGCCCCTTTGCAGGGATGATCAGTAACCAAAAATAACCCTCTGTTCAGAACTGCGCCTTGCGGCTTTGCTGATGCAGCCATCAGCTTTTGTGCGCTTAGGTGCTGTGCTACTGAGAAGGGACCTTGAGGAGCTGCATACCTGAAACACAGAGGTCTGTGCAGGACAGCAGCAGCATCTTGCAGCTGCAAGAAAACTTGTAAAGAGGCTGAAAACCAATGAATTATTTATCCTTCTCCTCCCATGTATGCACAGCTACAGTTACTGTGGGGTCCTGAGAATGAGTACAGGCTGTGGGTGCTGCTAGAATATCAACAGTTGAATCTGTTCTGCATATTAGAAAATGAACACGTAGTTTGGAATCTGCTCATATTTTATGAAGTCCTCACAGCACCAATTAGAGAGGGATTTGTAGCAATCATTCTGCGCTTATGTTCTTATCAATAGCAGCAAGCTTAGATCGAGATCAGCTATGAAATTAAGTATTTCTTTTTCTTCTTGTTCTTGGATACTTATGTATATAGATAGAGTATTTCTGGAGATTGCTTTTTATCCCGTAAATTACCTCTCAGAGACAGGAAGGAATAGGCAAACATCTGAACGTTCTCAAATGAGGATCTAAATTTGGCTTAATTAAACCATTATTGCCTGTTGAATTTAAAGGAAGCATCTTTGTTGACAAACATGCAATGGTAGCCATTTCTTAGAAAGGTGTTGCAGCAATTATTCCAGCAGCAATCAATTAAAATGCAATTTTTATAATTAAACTTCCCCAGTCTAAATAAGCCCTGGAATAGTGTGTAATTGTTGTGGTGTTGTAGACTTGTTTTTATTTCAGCAGTGTCAGAAATCTTGTGTAAGTGCTTTGGGATTTTTTTTATCCCTGCAGAGCTCAGGATGCTAGCTATGACTATTTAATGTCACTTAAGCCAGCAGAAACATGGATTTAATGATCGGATGCAGCCTGGTTAATATAACATAGGTATTACAAGGAAATACATCTCCTTAGATTTTTGTACTAGGAAAAGATGTGTTGCAGGCAGATGAATCACAGAGCGTCAGTTCACGTTAGATCAAATTGAGGTTAAGGATGCTCAATTTCTGGCAGGGATGGGCTGTAGCTTTCTAGTAAGTGCGTGTTCATTTAGTGAGATGCCAGCACCCCACAGAGTCAGGTCCAGCCCTAAGGAGGGTGCTGGAGGGTGAAATCCTGCCAAACAGGAGGGAGCAGATCCTGGGAGTGACACCAGCCTCCTGAGTCCAAGGTCTCTGCAGGGACTTAGAGTCCCTGGCACTCACAACCACCACTGGAGAAGGTGGGAGCTTGTCCCATATGGTTTCCCCAAGAAGAAAAAGCATTTAAAACATGAGTGCTGAGCCATTTCCTCAGCTACGGCTGCCAGAACAGGGTAGGTTGTCTGTTTGCCTTCATAGTTCTGGGCACGGAGAGCCTCGAATGAACATGGGCCAATATCATCAGCAGGAGCACTGATGGGGCTCCACTGTCATTTGACATGGGCAGCCCTGCCGAGAGGCTGGCAGTGCACATCAGGAATGGGTTTCCCCTGGTCTTCTGTGTCCATTTCTCTCCAAAAGACATGCAGGCACCTGTTCTTTGCATGGCTGTTTTAATGCATTTAATTTTTTATCCTGGGCTGTGGGAGAGGTGCCTGCAGAGAAAAACTGATACGACACAATTAGGAAAAATCATAGGAGGAACAAGGAACTTCACATCTGCAAATCTATCTGCTCAACTGGAAAGGATCCCGAATACTCATTGGTGACAAGCAAAAAAAGAGAGCGACGAAGTAACATTTGGGCTCTGCAGCAGGCAGAGAAGGGATTTGAGAAACAGTGAGCAGCAGAGGCCAGACCTGTCCATTGTGTGACAGTCACAGTTTTCACTCACAGCTTATCCTTCCTTCTCCAGAAATAAAGGTTTTTCATGTGATAGGGGTAGTACTAAGCCAGAAATACATGGCCTTTATTTTTTGGCATATTAGCAGGGTGCGAGTGGAGTGGAAATCTTCATATGGCTGCAAGGAAGGCAGTGTGGGGAAGCTCACTGTTCCTTACCAGAACTGTAGTGGGAATTTTATATACATATATATGTTTACTTTTCCCTTAATAGGGTTAGGGCCCCAAAGGCAACAGCTCTCTGAAAGTAGAAACGGAAACAGTCCTGGTTAGCTTCAGTAACACGTGGAGCTCAGAGCAAACACAAAATCAACATGCTCCTTAAAGAGGTAATAAGTCAGGGAGACTTTAATATTCTGCAGATCCAAATTCTCTGGGGTGCGGTATTAACACAAGTCTGAAGACAAAGATGCTTTTATTTCAATGGTATTCCTTTAAAGAGAGATGGGTTCTTACTCCTGTATTTAGTTGTGCAGAATCAAAACTGGGTAATGTTTTTCCCAGTGAAAAGTGCTGTCTGGTAGAACATGGGGTGCCCTCTGGGAATACCTGGGGAAGGCAGGTATTGGGCAAGATACAGAAGAAGCGCTGAACTGAGCCATTAGAAATCTGCCATCATCCCAGCAAAAAAAAAAAACGCAGTTCAAAATAATACCGAATGATTAGTGTAATAACAGTGTGCTCTCCAGCAGAAACTGCTCCTTGCTCACCTGCTGAACTGATCACTTATTAGCTTACACAGTAATAAGTCTCTAGTTGGTTTTCTCACGCTGCCCTTTAAAAACCAGACCTGGTTGTTCCCTCTGGGCCATTCTTAAGAACACTGAACACCACACCAGCGCAAAAGGACAAAAAACCCCACAAGCCTTCCAGCAATGTTGGGCTTTGTTATTAACATATATTGATTATTTTCACTGTTGTCTCTAAACCACACCCTTGTCAGCCCTCATGCAGGGTTGCAGTTCAGGAGAGTGCTTACACACCACAGGAGTGATTGATCCCTTGAGGAAGTAGTAGTAATTGGCAATGGAGAAGAGAGTAACAGCTACAAATTGCCTTATCTTGGCTTCTTCAAGAGGGTCTTTTCATTCTTGGATTGTATTTGTTGTCAACAGTGGAGGAATGCAGGAGAAAACAACTGATGTCCAAGATTGAGATGTAGCATACAATTGATGGCAGGATTCTCATGTGAATACAGCATATGTGTATGCATCTTTATGCCATAGGAGTCTGGGCTTTGATTTAATAAGCAAGGTCCTGTAACTGGGTTAATAGAGATGAAGTGGGAGGGAGACGAAAGGTTGCGGGCTGGAGGGTCACAGGGGAGATACAGAAGCAGCTGTAGGCAATCTGTTTGCAGTATGGAAAGATCTCACATGGAAGGGGAGGGCTATTTCTCACCTCCCCACCCTCCCAAACGCTGTGCTTTGATCTTTGCTAGAGGTAAGCTTCAATGAGCAAAAGACATCAGTAACTACACTGATTCAGCTGTGTTTTTTCCCCTACTGGCCTGCCAATATCCTCTGAGTGCCCCAAGCCTTGTTAGCTTTCCTTCCACATGGCACCTACACCCCACACAGTGTGATGCATGAGAAGGAGGATGGTGGTGTTATTCTGATAGGTGAACAGCATAAAAAATTACCAGCAGGAATTGGAGCTTGTGGAGAGAGCCCAGGCAAATCCAGCAGAGAGCAATCAGGGACAGAGGATGAAGAAATGCTGGGTCAGGAACAATAACTGGAGACCCAGCATGGGAAAGGGGACAGGCACCGGTGATAGAGGGACTGTGAACATGATGTAGCTGCAATTTTCCCTTGTGTCTCTTTTGAGCCCTTAGCTAAGCCAGAGGAGATTTTGCTTTCTAAGGGCTCTGCCACCTCCTGCCCAAGTATAAGCTGGAGCCTGCTGGTGTCATCCATCTGGCCAGCACTGCTGCTCAGCTTGCTGCTGGCCCCCCTCTTCCTTGGTGCAACTGCCGCAGAGCCAAACCTTGGTGCTTAGAGCAGAGAACCCTCTGCATGGGGTGGTTATTGCAAACCGCCAGCATGTTTAACAGTGTGCAGCCCTCTTGCTGCTGCAACAGTCCCAACATGCTGCCTTCCTTTCCCCTCAGCAAGCCTGTGCAGCTTGTGTCTTGCATCCTTATTGCATGATTTGCATGTAGCTTTTATACATGGCTTATTGCATGATGCACGTGAGTGCGTGGCTTTGTGTTGGTTCTGAGATGGGAAAAGGGAGACAACAAATGCTGGGATATAGACCGCAGTGGGGTGAAGGTTAGCTGGAAAGGAGACTCTTGTAGAAGCACACACGGCAGAGGAGGGTCACCCTCATGTGACTGACGGGTGTCTAGCATGAACCAAGATCAACAGGGAAATGAGGGCAGGTCTGGGCTGCCAGCACTGTGTCTACAAAAGGCTGAAGCAACCACTGAAGCCATGGCTGAGAAAGAGGCCTGGCCTGCAGGGAGTTCAGAAGAAATGTCCTTGTGCAGAAGGTGATTAATGTCTTTTAATGAACTACCAAAGGAAGTAATAGAAGGGGCTGAGGGGCCGTTGCTGTTGCAGGTAAGGCTGAGGAAGCAGGCTGAGGCACAGCCCATGCAGCAATGCTGTTTCCAGTTCACTGTCCCAGAAATATAGTCAGGCACAGCAGCTGTCCCTAGTCTTGGATAAAGGCAGAGCCAAGTGCATTGCAGAGATTTAATCAGAATTCAGCCTTACAGCCTGTCCTGGGTCTGGGGTCTTCTCTGCTCTGCTCATTATGACTGTGCTAACCAAAACCTACTACGTGCACCTTCAGGATGTGGGGATGGTAACTGGGGAGGCCCTGTGTTCATTGTGGGGGCAGCAAAGGGGTAAGCTTTGAGGAGAGAAGAGCCTCACTGGAGGCTGGGACCTGAGTTAGCCTAAGCTGACTGGTGTTGAGAGTCATCACGTGTTTGGGAACCCATGAGAAATGCGTGGATAAAGTCAGGCAGACTTCTAACATTGAGTCATCTATATCATAACATCTACCACCTTAGCAGCCTTGTGTGCCAGACTCAGCAGAGACTGTGGAGGGAGCAGGCACCTCTCCTGAGCCCGCAGAGCCCCATGAGGTCACCCGTTCACAGGCACCCACAGATTAAAACCAGCTTTTTCTGTTCCTAGACAAGCCTGTGTTTATGTGCTAGTCTTTAGGGGTGTGTTCACCCTGCAGTCCCCAGGGAGGAGGTGAGATAGCTCCTGCGTTTCCACCCTGCTTCCAGAGCAACCACACATATTCAGAGGTGAGCCCTTCCCAAAAATCCCATATCGCCTCTTGTTCTGGAGAAACTAGCACTAGTTTGGGGTATAGACCCGCTCTATCAAAGAGGAAAATCACTCGAGCATCATCACTGTTTTAGTGAGGCTCAACAGTCACACTGGAGTGTAAAACCAACACACAGCATCTCAGATGGCAGCTGCCAGTTAGAGACCATTCCCAAATTTCTCTTATTTGTTTGAGAAGCTTTAGACCATCAAGCCTGTTCTCAAGTGAAGTCCTTACATATGCCCTCAGTAAAATGCTGGATGCACTGTCCCCTAGTTGAACTTTTCCTTCCTCTGTGAAGTGCCAGGTAAAGCAACAGAATTGCATGCTTAGATCAGTGTTGCTTTGCCAGGTATTTGTGGAGGGACAGAGAAAGAGCCAAACCCAAGCTTGAGACAGGGTGCTTGTGCCATGCCACTGTTTACATGCCTTAGAAGTATCCTTAACTGCTTACATGGCTTAGAAGCATCCTTAAGCATCAGGTCCTAATTCCTTAAAGCATGAAGAAGGGAACTTTTCCCCTCTGACTTTTCTGGCTAAGGATTAGATGCCTTCATCTAAGCTACTCATCAAGGTTACCTCTGTAATCAGCAGTGAGCTCTCCAGTGAGCCATCCTTTTGAACCATTAGACACTTGTCATAGTACAGGTGATATTGCCCTCCAGAGGTGCCTGCTTATCTCCCTGTCAATACAGGAAGTCAAGGTGACAAACTTGGCTTAAAGAGCTTACTGTGAGACCTTGAGCAGTAGATGAGATGAATCCTACCCCGAAGTGTGTGCAGCTGTACCATCTCCTTCTGCTAAATTCCTCAATACTCTGCTGAAGGTGACACCTCTGTGGTACCAAATACTTTCCTGCTTCAGTCTGTGAAGCTTTGAGAAAGCAGACATTGCATTGCAAAGAGGCAGTTCGCAATTGTGTTATTCTGATGTATTGTTAAGAAGTGAAGAAAACATATGCTTATGGCATAGAACTCCTCTTCTTGGGTTCACATTCTGTATTTTGGTACAGTGCTGCAGTGGTCCCTCAAGCGAGAGGGTCTGCTGTAGTCCCGAGACATGCTTTCATCCTCTTGGCCTGTTCTGTTTCTCACTTTTCATGAGCTCACTGATGGCAATAGCGCTTGCAGAGCTCTAGCAGTGATACCTGGGTTTGCTTTTGCTGTCTTTTCTTTAAGCAAATCTCATTTTCCCCTCTTTCTGTTGATACACTCCTGGCGGATACTGTTTTTTTCCTAAGAATAGGCTCCAGGGGACCATAGAGTTGGGATCATCAGGGGAGGAATGCCTTCGAATGCTAACTGTAGCATCTTCAGAATAGCACCCAGGGATTTGACTGAGCACTCCCCGCTAGCTGTAATGGGAAGAGCACAGTTAAGCCCTGCATGGTGCTGGAACAAATCTTGTGGGCTTTTTTTGAGAAGGAAGAAAACCCAAATGAACAAACTGTTTGCCCTGGAAAAAAAAAATATGTTAAATTCTAAAGTAGCATCTTTTAAGAGCTGGGCCAAATCAGACTCAAAAACCATGGACTGAAACACACCTGAAAATCCTGGGGATGCTCCAAATCCCGCCCAGTTCTGGTCCTGAGGTCTGATTGCCATTTGACAGCAATCTCAGGGGAGTGTGATAGCAATGTATGTTCAGGTTTCCTGTTCCAAGCCTATCTCAGGAAGGAAAGTAAAAGTGTGAATCCAGGCGAGCAACTCGAGCAGAACTTTAAAATCACAAAGGGGAAAAAGAAAATCATTCCCTTTGGCTGGCAGGGCTGCACAGTGGAATCTGGAGCGGTGTCGTGGAGGGAATTGGGGTCAAGATGACTGGGATGGAGCAGCATCCTCTGGTACTGCTGCCTTTGGGGAAGGTGTTTGTCTCAGCACTGTCTGTGTGGAGCCTGTAGCCAGAGGAATGAGTTGTGTTGCTGCAGGACTACAGACAGTTATGCATGGTTCATGTATATAGCTAGAGAAGTGTAGCATGCTGGGGTGAGATTTGCAGTGTTTTACGGGGTTATCCTTGCCTGCAGCCAAACGCAGCAAATTATTCACTTTCAACAACAGAAAATTTACATTAAATAAAGGGCTCCATCAAAAGGAAATTGCACTTGACAGTCTCCCTTTAGCCACTGGAGAGCAGCAAGCAAACAGGCGCAGGAGGCTGCCTTCCCATCCCTCCCTGTCTGCATGTTCTGTGGTTTTGGCATTGCAAAAATGGGAAGCAGCTGTAAGCCCTTTGGATCACAAATGGATCTTGGAGTCTGGTACCTCAGCTAACAACTCATTTATTATCAGGGAGCAGACAGTTTCCTCTGAACCAGCGCAATCTATCAGTTCTTAAAGAAGCTGTGCGAGATTGAAAGAATTTGCTTTAGGAGCTGGCACCTGGAACCCTGTAATGAGTCCATCTTTGGGAAGAAATCTACTTCCTCACTCAGATTTCTGATTCCCAGCTTCAGCCTGAGCAGACTATGGGTACCGCTGCCTGGGGCAGGCAGGGAGAGGGATGTGCAGCAGACGTGCTCTTTTCTCTGAGAAGTTTGAGAGCATCCCTCCTCTGAGAAATTCCTGAAGAGACATAAGGGTACATTGCTTTTTTTCTCTGTGCCCAAAATATTGGTGAAGGGAGGGTTAAGGGGTTATTCCAGCCCCTTGTTGAAACCCATGTGTGCAACTCCAGGCAGGTTAAGTCTGTCCCACACTATCCCTCCCACAATCAGCACCCGCTGCTGCCTGGCCTGGATTTCAAGCTGTTTCAGCACAGCACAGCGCTGCTTCCTTTGCCATGTCAGCCCATTTGCTCTCCCAGAGTGTGGGGTTACACAGTGGGAAAGGGAACATGGGGTCATGCTGCAGCCCCAGACACATCCCTGCACATAGGCACTTGCAGTCAAAGCAGGTCTGCTAAAGGGCGCTTCTCTGTTGCTTTGCTCAGTGCACGGGGTGAGGGTCCCCTGAGGTCTCCTGTGCGGATGTTGAGTGGTCTGATGTGGGCACTCCAAATCCAGCCCTCCTTTGCTACACAGAGCAGGGAGGGGATGAAAGCCCCTATTAATTATGCTCCTTGCAGCACCTATGAGCTCACATGGGTGGTTTTGGCTGATGGTATCACCTGCCTGCTTAAAACCCCCGGTTCCCAACATGCTTCAAAGGGATTTACTATCAGAGTAGGGAGGAAAGTTGGTAAGATGTGCTGGTGCAGGTGGGATGCCCTCAGATGATGGGGCACCATGTCCCTCTGCAGATATTTTTCTCATTTTTCATGTTCAGTGGCTGATGTGATTTAACCTTTTTTCCTTTAATTTGCACTTATGAATTACTCCAAGCAAAGCCAGCATTTGTCTCAATTCTGGTTTGTTTTTTAGATATCTTTTCAGTGTGAAGTTAAACCACAGCTACACGTACTTGGTTTTGCACTATCGATTTCCTGGATTGTGGATCAAGCCCTTCCTAAAGAAGGTTCACTTGATTCTCAGGCATTTGTGGGGATTTTGTAGTCTGATCCCATTGCTGCTCTCTTTACCTTTCCTGCAGATTTTGCCCAGCAACACTATGCTCCACCCTGATTTTTGCTTGTTCTTCCCTTTCCTGCAGCAGGATTTTCCTCTTGGCTGTTCTGCTCCTGTCTGTGCCTGTAACCATTGCAAGCCCCACACTTAAGATGTCATGACCATGTCATGGCTGTCATAGTTTCTGCAGTTCATCAGTTGCATCTCCCTCGTGTCATGTGTTTCTTAAGCTCTCACAGCAGCGTTTCACCGCTGTATTTGTTTACCAAATATTTGGGGCTCTGGTTGTTAGCTTAGGCTTGTAAGTACCCAAAATCAGATCTTTAAAGGCATTTCAGTGTTTACTGATTCCTCCACTACCATCACTACCTAAATGTGATGTGGTGTATTCTAAGTGATACTAAGTGTCCCTGTGGGTCTGCTTCCAGCACAGCACAAACAGGATTAATGGATTTTTGTTTGTATTTTACCCAAACAATTTTTTTAATGACAGAACAAGACAAAAGCAGGATTATACCTGAAGGGTTTTTTCCCATGAAAGGTGTGCTTTTCTGCTCTTCTCTGTTACGATGCTGCTGCCTGCTGCAGAACAGGCTTAAGGGGCAGGTAAACCAGGATGGCTCCCGTAGTCCACTTTCCTCCTGCTTACACATGGGTCACCCCATCTCTGGGTATTTGTCTGCTACAGTTTGGGTGGACGAGGGGAAAGGACAGCATTGGGTGATCCCAGCATGGCTGTGATGTAGTGGAGGGTGCAGAGCTTGCGCTGTGATACTCATCTCCTCCTCTCTGGCTTGGTTTTGCACAGAGTTGTGGGATACCTGTGTTGGAACTGATCCCCTTCCCCACATCCTCATCTATCCCAGAGAGAGATCTTGCCTTGGGGCCACGCATTGGTCTCACAACTTGTTTTCTGTTTTGTAAGAGGAATCTCCTGCCAAGATCAGGTGACTGAGGAGCTCTAATGGCTCCTTTGTGGCATTTCTTTTCTCAAGAAGTGAGAGGAAAAGTGTTCTTGGGGATACACTAAGACATCAGTGGTAAAAACCAAATAGGTCTTGCAAGAGTACATTGAGGAGAAAAAAAAAAAGTGAGTTTTAGGCAAGTTGTAGAATCAGACACAGTGATAAATGGGAGCTGAAAGCTTGTGGCAAGTGCATTAGAGGCAGCCTCTAGCTTTCTTTAAATCAACATTTGTTGCAGTTTGTCCCCGTCCACAGACAGCAGCTAAAGTGTGCAGTGAAATGCCTCCTCTGGTCCTGCATCCCATCACTCTCCTCTGGTCCTGCATCCCACCACTCTCCTCTGGTCCTGCATCCCATCACTCTCCTCTGGTCTTGCGTCCCATCACTCTCCTCTGGTCCTGCATCCCATCACTCTCCTCTGTTCTTGCGTCCCATCACTCTAACGGTGGGGCTGTATATTAGTGAAAGCACAAGCGTGAAAAAGGACAGAGTCTGAGGCCCTGAAAGAGCAGCACCTAATGCATTGGCCCATGGAGGCTTTTCTGCACAGAATGAAAGATTAATCACTTTTCAGATGCATCCCAAGTTTAACGGAGACTTAGGTTTCAAGCCTGAAATGACCAACCTGTGCCTTTGGGACCTTGGCTGTGTCAGTAGCTTTTCTTTCTCTGGTGTGCAAGACTGTACGTGAAGGGTGGCTTCAGGGCGAAGTTACACCTTGATGGCTTTGGGGATGGTCTCCCAAGCTGGTGGCTATTTTTTGTCCTTTCTTTTTTTCAGTGAGACTGGACTGGAGACAGGGAGAATGGGAAGGGCTGGCATTGATGAAGCACCATCAAAGTCACCCTGGGAATATTTGGAGCTCCCTCTGATTCAGCAGCATCCATTTAGCTGGAAAGGGCTGGATGCTTGGAAGGGGGAATGTGCTTTCTGTGACTGTTGGTAAATAAGTAGAAAGACATTAGTGAGTACTTGCCCATAGGATAGAACATGTCTTAGCTTTTCTGGTCTGACCCACATTGGCCACATATTCTTGCTTATGCTCATGCTTTTCAGATGAATCTGGTCCCCCTTTGAGAGGGTCCATAGATCTCTCACAAGTGGGAACAGTTGTGTGGTGTGTACAGAGCTCTCTTGTGTCTGTTGGCACATGAACAGCAGTGTATGACGTCTGGGAAATGATGGGGGATCTAATCCTCTTGTGGAAGCACCAGGCAGCATATGTGTAAAGGCCATATAGGTGCTTTGAGTGGGTGAATAGAGACTACCTCTGCACACAGGATCCCCAGGAACATTTTCCCCAGGCAGAGTGCCACAGAGCAGCCTGGCAAAGTGGAAGTGCCAAGGGGCCATGCTGAGTAGCCACAGACCATGTTGTTCACCATCTGCTCTCCCATTGCTGTTATGACACCAGGAAGATGTCCTTCGCATTGGCAGCGTAGGCTCGTTCATCTCCGCTCCTGAAGGGACAAGAACATGATTCACCTCCTCATCTTGATCTTCATCTTCTTCCCCAAATGTGATGCTGGGGTTCAGCCCATATGGCCAGTCAGCTTGGCTGCACCCTTTGCACCTTGCAGGCTTGCCAGAGATGGGACAAGCACAGTGCTGGTGATGAATGCTGATGTGACTAAGCCACTTTGGAAGAGGAGAGACTGAACCAGCTCTCCTTCTCCTCTGCTGCCTACAGGGAAGCATTTAATCTCCCAATGGGAAGAAATTCACAGAGCTGTATTTAAAATACTAACCCTTGCACAAAGGAGGATGGCTTGTCTTGATTTCACTTTTGTGTAGTATCAGACGGCCTCGCACTGGGTGAAGCCTTCCCATTCATCTCAGCCAATGTGCCCTCAGATTTCCTTTTTGGTTTTCAAGGACTGAAGAAAGATTATGGATAACTCTAAATTAAGCAAAACCTTTCTTTTGTAGGCAAACTTCCTTAGGAAAAAGAAGGAGAAAGGCTGTGGATCCTCTGCTTGCCTGAGCCAAGCCTATCTTCCCACTAAGATTAGGTCTTCATTACATAAAAAGCTAATGGGCAAGTGGCTTGATCTCTCCATGTGCCTTGCAAGCTGCATCTCCACATAAAGCAGGCGGTCTGGGGGCACTTCCCTCCCACTATTTATATATACACCAGTGTTTAACTGGTTGTGACTGGAAACCCACCAGGCCTTTAGTGAGTCCAAGCAAACCATGAGTCATCCTTAACCTAGACAGAGCCTACATTAAAGGAAGCAAAAATCAGTTCCTTTGGGCTCGCTTTTTCCCAAGTCAGGACCTTCCATAACCAAAAGACTAGACGCAGTCCAACACAAGTTTCCCAGCAGACTCAAGGCAGATATGTTGGATATATTGCAAATAAGGAAAAATGTATGTTTTCTTTCTTTTTTTCCCTGCTGTGATTTAGTAGCAGTGATTGTGGTGAGGCCTGGAGTTTTCTAATCTGAGCTTGGCAGAGAAAAGCAGAAAATCTCTAAGTACTGCAGGAATTATAATTACTGTCTGGCATTTCTGGGGTTTTATCAATGTGTGAAGTGAATTCTGGGAGGGCTGTAAATAAATGCTTTCTCCCAGGGTGTACCCAGGTCAGACTCAGAACGCTGGCACATCCAGGTGTATTTTAGAGTGACTCCCTTCTGAGTTGCAATCAATAACAAGAATAACTGTGGGAACAGTGGAATGCACTGAAAAGTCAATATGCCTGATGCTGTGTCCTTGTCATTCCTATATGGAAAAGCAGCCACTTGCTGCTTATAAGTTCTTCTATTTTTTTGAGGATATTAGAGGTTGCTGGGGGGGGGGGGGGGGGGCATTGGCTTTATTTAAATGCCTGAAATATTTATTGAGGACATGCATCCTCTATATTCTCCTATGATAGGATGCCCCAAATCCAGTGACACTAATTAGCTACTTAAACTTCTTTTTTTTTTCCTTCCCTTCAGCTATGGCCAAATCTCTCCGGATTTAACAGCACAGCAAAGATTTAACAGAAAGTTTAAATGGGAAAAGCATATGAGAGGAGAAATTGTAGGATAAGATTCTGTGCTTGTTAACTGATGGCATTTATAAATTATAGCTGAAGATGTCATATCAGTGGGAACGGAAAACAGCTTAGTGGATTATAAAAATACTCTCTATAAACCATTTTAATGCCTCTTTTTTTTTTCTTTATATCTCTTATGGTAGGTGTCATAAAAATGAATTTTAGCAGAAAGGATAAAAAAAATCCCTCGGTAAAATGGATAAATGGTGATTAAAGGCTGGCAGAACAAACTCTTGATGAGGCTAAGGTGCTGCTGGCTCCCCATTTTTGGGGAGGTGAGTTTATTTGCGGGTGAAGCGGATCCAAACCAATGGGGCAAATGCCACTGCAGCAAATGACTTCCCATCCCAGCGCAGCTTCTCTCAGCCAGGGAGAGGAAGGCTGAGGAGCAAACAGTGGGAGCAGAGCCATGGGGCAAGGGCTACATCAGGGACTGTTTTGGGGTTCAATTTGAAGAGAAATCACAAAGGGACAGCAGACCAAGAGGGAAGAGCCAGAGCTGCTGGGAACTGAAGCTGTGGATGGGAGATATAAGGGTGCAAAAAGATGTATGTGGGGTGTCTTGCAAGGAACCATGATGTGGTGATGGAGAGAAAGTTGCATTCTGGTGTCCACCAAGCTGCAGTGGCTTTGGTTCCACCATATTCTCAAGCATTGAAATTAAAACTGTACTTATAAGAAAGAGATAAGAGAGAGCTGCAACTTTCTGTCAAGAAACAGTTTCTTGTATTCGGTGGTGCATGCCATTTCAGAGAGGTTTCCCTGCTCATTTCTGTGGCCCCTGGGCACTTTCTGCCCCCTCCTGTGCCTCATTTTGAAAATCACAGCCAACATTCAATTCTAGGTTGAGATATTTAAGGATACAGTGTTTTGTGGCACATTTCCCAGCTGCTTGCATAGCAAAGGGTAAATGACCTACCTCTCCCTGTCCCTTCACAGGCTAGTTCCCAGGAGGCATTCAAAGGCACCTATTCTCTCGCTACCTTTGAAGGCTTTGTGTCAGTCCTCCTTATAGATCCTTGTACCTTACGCCTCTTTTGTGTCCTGCCCATATTATTTTTTTCCAGGAGAAAAAAAATCTGCATGTGGGATAGAAATGGTATTAACTTTCCCACCGTGAGCTTGCAGCAGAACTGTATTTGCAGCATGTCATTGGGGTTGTGTCAGGCTATTTCCACAGGGAGGCAAGATTTAGTTTATGGACTCCAGCTGAGCACCTTACAGCACCAGTGCAGAAAAGGCAATTTACCAAATTAAATTGCACAATATAGGATGTCAAGCAGCCTACTTCTGGGTCCTGTTCTCTGCAAGGGACTTCATCGAGACATGAGCTAAAGGAATGAGTAACAGTCTTCAAATTGAAAGCTCATGAAAAAAATCTCATGCAGAATAATCCAAGGGCAACCCATACCCAAGTTCCCCAAGCTCCAGTTGAGTTGGGGATGTGTTTGCAGTCACAGAGATGAGCTGTCTTGCCTCTGGGCTTTTTCTGTTCTCTTGTATAAATCAACCAAGGGCTATAAAAGGAATCTGTGGAAGAAGTGAGATTGATCTGGCCCTTTTCCTTCTTTCCCATCATTTTTTTTCCTGTAGATGGCACAAGTGTGAGTCTTTCCTCCTTACACCAAAAGTACCCAGAGAGGAAGACATCTTCAGAATACTTGATTCATATATAGGTTTTAATGGGGAAATCAGAAGGAAGAAAAGTTGGGAGAGGTATTCCGATTGCAAAAATTTGCTATTTAAAACTGGGGATATGATTCAGAGACAGTACTGGAATAATGACTTTTCCAATTTTATAGTATCACTGTATTTGGAGTTTTGCTAGCAACCTATTTCTGTATCAGGTTGTGCTCTGCGAGACCATTTTCATTTTTACAGAGTTTCCAGCCCAGCTTTCTTGGAGGCACGATTGGATTGTACCTTAAACCTTTACAAACCACACAGCATCTAAGTAGCTTATGCAATTTATTAACACTGTTAAACCCATCAGGTGTTAAAAATCAGAGACACTGGCTTTGTCAAGTAGCGTTGCTTTACCCATGTAATAATCCCAGCAGAGGAGCTCAGAGAAGAGGCTGATTAGGCTATCAGAACCCCTTTTGGCTTGTCATCACTCAATAATAGTTATAAACACACACATTCACTTTACTTCCAAACTAATACACCCAGTACCTTCTACGGCATAAGTTCTCTACTTACTGTCACATTTTTGTCAGTGGCAAGTACAGGCAGTAGCCTACAAAGTAATTCTTTGCATATACGTTTTGGTGCCTACCGTGCCAATGAAAATCTCTTTAATACCTACTTATGGGGAAAGGTTCCAGAACAGTCCTCTGGGTTATCCATTTTGGAGGCCTGGGAAAATAAAACAAAGCTACATCATCCAGAATTTGGGTAGGAAGTTTTTCTCTTGGGTTTTGGTTTGGGTTTGTTTTTCCTACTGAGTGCCTGCTGTTCCCACAAGAAGCATGGTACCAGGTTTTACCACGTATTCACACTGTATGTTAACATGCAGTGGTATCACAAGAGGTTTTCCAAGTTCAGGGAGCAGGCATAGGCAGAGAGTTGATTCATTGGGAGATTTCAGCAAAATAGCAGCATGGAAACTGGGTTCCCGTTGGATGCAATATTCCTTTTCATTGATGGTCCTCTCTCCTTTGTCATAACTGTACACAAGGATTATTGCTTAAAAGTGCTGATATTATCCAAGATTGTTTTACCCATTATAAATCTCTGAAATTAAATGGTGAAACTGTGTGGCAGAAAAACTAATTCCCTTTGTTTTAAGGACATTTCATTTGAACTACTGTCTTAGAAAAGCTCTCCAGCAGGACAGCTCCATCATGGGAAATTGCCAAGGGATCTGACAAGTCAAATAAATAGTCCATCTGCTAATTTAGTAGCAGCTGGCTGGTTGAATTTCTTGCTGGTAGAAGAAACCTTTTGGGTGGAAAATGAAGAAACCTCCCCTAGATGAGGGGAGAGGGGATTTTACAGTTGTGAGTGCAAATGTCCATCTGTCCCAACCAAACTAGAACAGCACAAACCACTAATGGTTATTTTTGCTGTCACGACTACACTAGCACACAGTCCAGGTACCAGGGTACAATGGCACATACTTGCTTATCAGTTGAGAGTGCACTTATTCCAGAGATGCCCAAGTTCAATTAATTCACCTAAATCCTAAGCAGCACCATGTGCTGCCGTTCTAGTCCTGAACATCCTTTTGCATATGCTGGTGACAGATCAGCATGATCTTGCAGTACTGACTCCAAAAGAAGGACAAGAGGAGATAATCAGAAAAGTATAACATCCTCCCTGTTAGAGCTTCCAAGTGTAGTGGCCTCCAGTTTGATTTATGCTTTAGTGTTAGGGGTTTTTTTTGATACTCCATGGACAGCTCTGTCTGTTTCCTACTTAGAAATGTGCTCTCTATAAGTGCTCTGGCAGAAATGATGTCTGCTGGAGTCTGCAGACAGCCTGTACAGAAAAAAAAACAGAAAAGCTCTCAGAAGCATGATCCACATCCTATTCCTTCCTCTCCCCACACACTCATCACTGATTCTTCTCCCAGTGGAGTAATGCTGAAGCTTAAGCTACCGCTTTAAATGTCAGTCATTTAACTCCTAGTTATTTTAGCAAATAAGAGTGGGACTGTCTCCCTGGGGTTGACTGAAAACTGTTAAAGGATGGAACAAAAGAAAAGAGAAAGGAAAAGAAAAGAAATTGAGGAGAGAGAGAGAAAAGAACAGAAAGGACAAAAGGAAGCACCAGGCAGAAAAGCTCGTGATGACAGTATCCGAGAGAGTGAGTCAGAAGAAGGTGTCCCAGTAAGATGAATAGGCTGTTTCCCAGCGAGGGGTTCAGGGCACAATTATGAGCCCTTTGTGATGTACCTAAATTACGCAGTCTCATCCTCAAGGCTCTGTTCTGACTCGGGTCTTTTATTCCCCAGCTGGTGTCAGCAGCAGCTCTTCCACTCTATGTACCTTGCCAGTCCATTGGTTTGGAAGGGAGCTGTCATTGGAGATGGAGGGATGCTCCTGTGTTTGGGAGATGACAAAATTAACACTGTGAGAGGGATGGGAATCCTCTTTCCTTTTGACTCATATCTTGTTCCACATCCCCTTCTCCTTACATGTTGTTCCCAAGTCTAATTAACCCCTGGTGGAACAGAAAGGATGCTGATATCTACTTATTGCCTGAAACAACTGGGAGGTTTTTTTTCTGGAGAATCACTTTAACTCCATGTGTTGGCAGTGTAAGTTTTCTCTACATGTAGATAGCATTCAGGGTGTATTAATATGCTGTCATCTGGTTGTTCTCATGAGTTGTGTTTGTTACATTCCCTGAGGCTCTGGTTCTGGCATGGAGGGCTGTATGAGTTTTAAATTTGGAGTCTGTCCATGCACGACTTTGAAATTCACTTTGGAGAACATTTGAGGAAGGAAAAAGCAATTCCCTAGTCAGAAGAGCAGTGCTGGTGGTGGCAGAAACCCCCACAGAGCAGAGAATCCCTCCCAGAAAGCGTTGTTCTCATCTAGAATTAATCGGAATAGTCCTTTGAAAGTGCATATTGAACGTGGATATCCTCAGTTACATCAGCTAATAGACCCGGGGATTTTAATGGCATTACTCCAAGTAAACAAGAACAGAATTGGCCTCTTGCCTAGGGATCCCTAACCTGGCCACAGGCAAACATCAGGAATAGTGTGTTTTCCTGAGCATACATATGGAAAACCCACTGGAAACAACAAAACAACCAGCAAAATAAACTGAATCCTGCAATGAACCACTGGAAAATAGCAACCAGATTATTATCTTTTAAGTATCTCTAGTTACATTTTAAAAGCATACCAAAGGCATAGTTGTTATATAGAAGATAAAGCAAATGTCTGTATTTTGTGTGAATAATCAGTTTACAGTTAACATTGCACCTGTTTCTCATTCTTAACATGGATGAGGAAAGGCAGTAAAAGTGAATTTGTGCATGGAGTCCATGTAATATCCATTAGATAAAACAGTGCCTGAATGAATCATAACAGCCCTTCAAGAGCTTAATATTTAAACTAAGTACAAAAGGAGGAAACCAGACCTTTTGTAAAAGTTGGAGGCTCTTTTAAAGGCAGGAACTAAAGCAGACTCACTACTTCTGGTTCAAGGACGTTCTGTGTAGGTGAGAGCAAACTGTTGTACCAATTAGACAAGAAGGGAAGATTGTTAAAGATGCTACCTCCTGTTTTGATGCTACAGATAATGTAAAGTTTTCTCTGCTAGAGTTTGCATCCAGAGTATCTTGTTTAATGAACGGCAGCAGAGCAACCCCTTGAATATTTGTAATCTTAAGGTTCATTTATACTGAGGCTCAGCTGGCACAGAGTTCCTTGGCTTACTACTGTACTAGGTGGGAAATTACCTCTTTGGTTTTAAACCACTGCCTGTTAATTTCTGTGTGTTTCCCTAAATCTTGGCTTATGAGAAATAAGGAACATGGGTTATTATTATTAACCTTATTCACCTTTCCAAACCATTCCTGATTTTATGGATCTCTATCAACCCCCTGGCAGTCATCTCCTTCTTAGGCTGTAGTCTTAGTGTCCTTAGTGTCTGTATGCCTCAAGTCATCCTTCGCCCTGAACTCTGTTTTAACCTTTTTTTGATACCTTTTCACATTCTACAGTACTGCATGGGACATGGGCAAAGATTTTATCTGCTCTTTTGCCCTTTTGTGGGATGGAAACTCTCTTTTCTTACACCTTGTGCGGCTTTGTGTTACAAGTTCCTTGTGGTCCTGATTTTGATTAGTGTGCAATTCGTACCTCCAGGATCTAATCAAATGGGTATGTAAATGGAGACAGATGCATCATGTGGCACCTGTAATGGACTGTTTCAGTCATTAGATCTGGAGAAATCATTTCACCAAGGCCGCCTCCTCTCCAGGGGGAGAATTGTTGCATTATTCATGGTCGCTATTTCCACTGTAAACTCTTGTCTCATGATTACAGACTGTTACACCTTCCCCCCTCAGCTCCCTCCCCCAAATCTCTTGTACTTGGCATTTTTCTTGTTCCTTTGCAAAGCTAAACATGGGTCTCTTTGAAGTCCTCAGGGAGAAAGTATTCTATCAGGGCAAGAACATAGGGCGCTAACAGACTGTGTCTGACGAACTAGGCAGTGCTCCGCTTTCTGCTATGCATTTCATCCCATCAGCAGTGGAGATGATTCTACTTGCATGTTACAAGTAAAGACAAGTACATCCATGCATCTCCCCTCACTGATAGCCAAAGGGAGTGATTTGGTAGCTAGTTTGAATATCTTGTATCACAGCAGCCTATTGCTTCAAATTCTTTGCCATGGGGCCAATTCAGAGAGCCTGGACCAACTTCATCCTGCATGTAACGAGTAAGAACTTTATAAGTCTCCTTGGATTGCCTTAGCCCCTTGTGTGGTTTCTAAGAAGTAATTGTTTCAGAAAATAGTAGGAATGGCAAAAATATGCCCCTAATGGGAGAGTATTGTATTTTCCATGTCTTTGTTATACATACCATCCACATGTATTTAAATGAGTAACATCAACATAAAGCCAGAAGATATTATGTAGAAAAATAAGTGTTTGGGGAGTGTTTGAATAAAAATAAGAATCTTTTGGAAGACCTGACCTTGCAGGTATTTAAGCACAAAACTATTTTCATAACCTTGGTCAAGTAATTTTTGTACCAGGGGCTGTGGTATATTAGATACAAGAGCATCTTTCCTCTCGGGCAGCATCCCAAGCTGTCCTGTCAGCTTTTCCCATCTCTGTTTCTGCTTCAATAATGAGACAAATTCAGATGTTAAAATAAAGAGAAAGCAGTATTATAGGAATGAGAAGGGATCAAGAAGTAATTTTCCATCTCTATAATGATTTTTATCCTGACATTTCCAGAAACATATGGTCCCGTGTTGTGCGAGCGGTTTGTTAGGATGTGCTGTCCCTCTGCCATGCTTCCCGGAATGCACAGTCCCCCACACACATGCTCACACCGACACGCAATGACGCCTAGCATTTCACTTCAGTCTGTCAGCAGCGGGAAGGCAGGATCAGTGCATCCTGTCCTCTCTGTGTCCCTCTGAACTTCAGGCCTTTTTGTTTCATAAACAGGATTCACACCTCCACGTGGCTTAAACTGTTTGCTTTAAAGGAGGCAGATTAAGGCCATCTGTGGTAGGCTCATGGATTTAAATACCTTTGGTTCAAGCTAGAGCTCAGGTACCCAAAAAACTGCCCCTCTGGTGTTTTGGGCAGCTCTGCAGCCTGCACAGGACTATGAGCTGCCACTGCTGCAGCTGCTAGCAGGCTGGGTATTGGAAGAGGTTTCAGTGAAAACCTTGCTTTTCCATTTCCCTCACTTGCAGTACATCACAAAGGACCTTATAGCTGAAAGAATGGTGAGGGCAGAGGTTTAAAGTCTTTTACTGGTATGAGCAGGCAGAACTGCAGACTCCATGTGTCATTGGTGGCAGAGAGGGTGAAAAGCAGCAGCAGATCCTGCAACAGGAGCCCTGCTGCTAAGGAGAGCCCTGTACAAGACAGGAGACAGGAGTCTCCAGAACGTATGCAGATATCCAGAGTTTCCCTGTGGATGGCTCTGTCTGCACAGACCTTCTGTGCCCAGCCACTGCAGACAAAGGGGGTTGCAGCAGAAATTTAGGTAGCTTCTTGGGTCTGGGTACCTACATCATCGAGCTTTGCATAGCTCTCCTGGATTGCATGTCAGCTTTTTTAGTCCACAGACTATGAAACACTGTGAAAGTCCTAGAAGTATCCAACCTGCTTTAATATTGATTGTCCCAGGGACCCTTTTATACAGCAACAATCACCTCTATTTTTGTCTTCTTTTTCCTGTCCAGGCTGGGTTGTTTTTTTTCAGGGAAAGCTGATGGGGTAGGGGAGGCAAATCCTGAAAAAGGATCATGCAAAGCTGAAGGAACTGGAGGACAGATGATGAGGATTAAAAACCATTATCTGCATGTGTTGCATGTAGCATCGAGGCTGGGGTACCTCCATCAGAGCAGGGGGTGCTCTGGACTAGCCTTCACTGCGGTACAGCAGATGCAGGGATGCCTGAGGGCACCGCGGTGCTGTGCTGGCAGGGGCTGCGTCTGAAACCAACGAGTTCTTTTCAGTCTGCAGTAGATGGGGCTGTAACTGCCAAGCACACAGCTCCTGACCTCCCAGCAGGTATCCCAGGAGAGAGCAGTTTGCAAACACAGCAGCTACCAGAGGCTACCATTTGCTGTGACACTCTTTCCTCGAAATCCCCCCTCCCCAGCCCCTGCTGCAGCACTTCCAGGAACAATCTCTCCATCTCCCACATGCAGAACCAGAAAGCCCATTGTGTTTGTAGAACCCTGAAGATGGGACAGGAGCATCCAACCACACTACACAGCTCTGATAATGAAGCTGACAAGAGTAATTAAACTAGAGCAATATGTGTTGTGATATTTAGGAAAAGGCATGCTGGGGATAATTATGCCGCTCAGCTCACTCTCTGTATTCCCCCTCCCCGACATGTGCAGAACACCACTGGCAAGGTAATAACAGCTTTGTAGTTGTAGCTCTCATCCTAAAGAGAGCCTGTGCCATGGCTCGGTCTCACTGTGCAGCAATCAGGTCTCCGCAGATGCTGAGATGAGCTGTGACATTCACTTCCAGCACCAGGGAGATCTGGAGGTGGCCATCTCCACTTACCAGCACCAGGGAAGTGATGATGGGCTTCAGAACATGATTTCATGCATGTATGTCTGTATCCCTGGCTTCATCAGTGGTAAAGGGGGCAGAAGCAAAGGGTCTAGAGGCAAACTGCCCAGGAGTGTGAAGAGCAGTGGTAACTCAAAGACATGTTGCATTGTGTTTATGTGGCTCTGCCACTCTAAGCCAACACACTTGGAAAATGCCACAGCTGAAAACTAGCCATGGAAGCAAGCTGGAATGGCTTATCAGTGTCTCTCTTGTCCCCTTGTCATCAGCTGTACCATCCCACAGGCTGGTGTGACGTGTATTGCACTAGCTTTTTAATTCCTTGAGGATTTTGCCTTTTCTTCCTAACTCCAAGAAGGTTTATTTCAAGATTGGTAACTTGGCATTGTTCTGTCCGTCCAGTGTGGTTGACAGATGGTGGGACCTGGGTGCTGGACATTGGAAGGTCTGCCTGATAGACTGGTTTGAGGATGCATTGAATGAGGCAGTAGGAAATGGAGACCTTATGAAACAGGCTGGAGAGACGGCTGCCAGTGATGCATTGGGTAGAGATAAGCCACATCCACGGACGTCCAGTACAACCTTCTGGGGCCCTTCCTGGACTAATCTCCATGTATCTGTGATAAAGCAGGTAGGCTGTTTCATGCCACACCAGCAGAAATCTTACTGGATTCTTGCTTGGGGAGAAAAGGGATGCAGGCTGTCCAACTGACTCTTGTAATCTCAGCATAGGGCTTACAAGGGTGATCCCTACAGCAGCTTTGCAGCTGTAGGGATTGTTAGGGTCTGTATTACCAATGCATCTTCCAGGCAAAGTAATTTCCTTCATGTTGCCATATTACTGCTCAGTGATTACAGAAATAACCATGTTTTTCTTTCAAGATAACAAGTAACAGCCCCTGGAGGTGCTGTGCAGCTCTATAACCTCTGCAAGCTCTCATAGTCCTTCAGAGGCTCTTGATTTTTCCACACTGTCCCCCTGACTCACTTCTTTTTAATGATATTTACAGCAATTAATAACAAACTCCAAATTGCCGTGATAAACCACCGTGTTTCTTCATGTGGCTAAATTGACTTTGTTAGTCTGTGTGGATTATTCTCTTTGCAGAGCAGTAGGGAGAGTGTGCTTCAGTGTGCGTCATAGCCCACGTTTTGAAATTCATGAAGGGTTTTTCTTTACCTGCTGGGTTTCATTTCTCCAGGCCAGGTGCTGTCAAAACCTGAAATCTGATGGCCCTTAAGTCCTCTCTATGAAAACACAAATAAATTGGAGAGAATTCACCCAGCAGGATGGATCACAACCTTTACACCTCACTGTGCATCCAGATGTGCATGTGGTTAACTCTCAACAGCCAAACAGGCTGACCTTACAACACAGGCACAGGTGAGATGCTGAAAGGCAGCAGCAGCTTGCTGCTGAGCCTGGACTCAAGTGGTAGGATGAGTTCATAGGAATAGATAAGGTTGAGGAGCCTTTTGTAACTACTACAGCTGTTCTCTCTCCTGCCTATTACTGCTGCCTGAAAGCATTCAGTTAGTAGCTATCAGGGTTCCCAAACCCATAAGCTTGTTTTACAAGTCATGCATTTTTAATACTATATTGAATTTGAGGCTTCTTCTTATTAGTCTTCCCTTTTTTTAGTGCTGAAAACTCTCATTTTTAGGTTTACTTTTTTCTTTTCTGGAGTTTAAGGTCTGTACCTCACTGAAAAAGATAAAAAGATGATGTGACTCAGAATAAAATGACTCCAGGGGATGGGATTTTGTAGACCTCACTCACCCTTGCAAGCCCTATGCTGAGACTACAAGAGTCAGTTGGACTGTCTGCATCCCTGATTCAGTGATAAAACCCTATGCATTTACTTTCAGTGACGAAAGTCCCTGGGTGGCATTGCAGGGGATTTATGTAAAGCTCTCTTTGTCTCAGTTCTTACTGCTGTGAATATGGGGCAGCATTTATAACAGTGATAGAGGGGTTAAATCACTGGAGACACCGATTTTCTGTGTAAATGATTTTATGGCCATCATGACGTCTCCTGCAGTTGATGTATCACCATTTTAGGCACAAATCCCACTTAGAAGGACTCTGATGGATGCTGAATCATGCAAATGAATCAACAGCCTGTGAGATCCTGAACACCACAATTTGGGGACCTCCATCTTGAAAGGAGCTGCAAAATTATCATGTTCACACAGCCAGTGGCTGCAATCTCCCATAGAATTCAGTCTGAATCTTGCTGCCAAGTCATTCTCCCTTTAATTAATATTTCATCCTGTTGATGCAACTTGTCCACTTATTTTCCCAGTTGTTTGCAGTATGGATTTCCCAAATTGTTTCCTCAGGGCACTTGCAAACCCAGGATCTCACATCTGAGGAGTTCCTCACAGCCCAATTATTTAAATTTCTTGCTGAAAAATGTATGTGCTTTTAATTAAAAAATGTTCTCCAGCAAAAACAGCCCAGGGGTAGTTTGAAAGTAAGAGGAATGTTTTGTTAAAAAATGAAGGAAAAAAGCCCCAAACCCCAAGTGGGTTAGCAGTTACAGCGCTCTATGTCCAGGAACTATTTGAAACCTTTCCCCAGTGATGGGTAATGGGGAAGAGCCTGGGATTGAGCCACGTCACCTTTTAAAAACATCAGAAGCTGATACTACAGGAGATGTTAGTTGCTGGAG
The DNA here is from genome assembly GCF_033783945.1 of Neopsephotus bourkii. NCBI lineage: Eukaryota > Metazoa > Chordata > Aves > Psittaciformes > Psittacidae > Neopsephotus > Neopsephotus bourkii. The sequence continues at coordinate 63,427 of NW_026900767.1, forward strand.
GAGCTTCTGTAATTGAGTTGCAACAGCTAGTATGGCATTCTCCTTCTCAGCCAGGGGCAGGCTGTGTTTGAGAAGGGATTATTCCTTGGGCAGGCCAGCCGAGAGCTACACTATTGCCTCTGTTTGCTCAGCATCAGGCTGGAGCATGGACATGTATCGGTTCAGATTCTATGGTTCATTGGAAGTTAATCCTGAGCTGAAGTGGGGAACTTTGATAGTGCCCAGGGTATCTTATTTCTGGTTTCCTTCAAACTAGTGCAAGACCATTCTCTCAGGTTAATCTACAGCCTGAAAAATGCAAGCCTGCACATGTATGCTTTGTAAAGCCACGGTAAGGAATTTCTCATACTTGGTGTTCGCAAAGGGATGAGTTCTACACCAATACCAGTGCAAGAAAACCAACACGAATGCAACATGGTGAACTTCAGGGGCTGCTTAGACAAATTTCTGGCAGGAGGGATCTACGTGGAAGTGTTGGTGTGGAAATCTGGGGCAGCTGCAGTCTGTGCAGGGGTCTCTTTCTATGTAGTTATTCACCATGGAGTTACTGTAAGGATTTCTGTATTCAGCCAATGAGTCCTCTGGATAGCATTATTGTTTTCCAGTGTCTGTGGGTGTTGAGAAAGAAAAAAAGCTCACTGAATATGAACCTTAGAGGATGATCATGTGCTAATATAAAACCTTTCCCCAAGAGGAAAGTGATAGTTTACTGTTGCACCTCTTCCCTTCCCCATAGATGTATCCAGCCCTGAGGACCGCTCAGCATGTCACTGGAAGTACCAGGGTCCCACTGTGCGGCTCACTGACTGTACATTTTAATTGATGAGAAAACATGAAGAATTATTTCTTTCTGCCACTGGCTGCTTGGAAGCAGGGTTGGCATTTTGAGTATTTTTAGGAAGAAGAGTTTAGTACTTTGTAGAAGAAAAGTTCATGAGAGAGTAGTGAGGGAATAGCAGCAGTAGGAGTTCGAATGTGAGTGTGTTCGAAGTGGGAGACAGGCGCAGCATGAGCCCCATTCCTCCTTCTGTCCTCCCTGCTGAAGATCAGAGAAAACAAGAGATGAGAAATGGAAAGAAAAGCTGTGAGATGGAAAATGAGGATGGAAGGGTTAAGGGAAAGCATTGATTGGCAGGTCCCTTCTTGCTGGGTTTGCTTTTAAAGTGAAATAAGAGTGCAGGGCAGACCATGCCCAGAGAATGAGCAAAGGAAATTCTGCCCATGGTCCCTGAGCTTCCCCACTGAACACTGAGAAAATAGCAGCTGATCACAGTTTGTAGGGAAGCCCTCATGTTTTCTTTTCTCTGCCAGGCTCTCCCTTGAAATGTAAATAAATAGGGTTGGAGATGCACATAATGAGGCCCAAGGGTAAGGGACTAAAAAGCCAACATCATGTTTTCTTTGGCTGAATTTCTAAAAGAAATAAAAAATAAAAAGGCTAGATGAGGAAAAGAAATCAGACCTGTAGTTCACCACATAGGAAAGCTTGGAGCTGCTGTAGGGAAGCAGTGGTATGCAAACTAATGAATAAATAAACACAAACAGTGGTGTGCGCTTCCTACCAAGACCTCCTTCCACCTCAGTTTTGAAAGCAGATTGCTGTTGACACCTGAGCAAAGCCTGCTTTGAGGCTCTGTGCTGCAAACAGTAGTGAACTCCATGGTCAGTGGCCAGGAAAGTTTCAGCAGTCTTTACAGAGCTTTTCTGGGCTTCTTTTCTTTCCAGCTACCTGCTGATCCAACATCCAGCAGGACTATAGAAGCACTGCAGCTAAAACAGCCACTGTGTTTTAGCTACAGACTACACCTGCCCAGGGAGGAAGGCATGGTACAAAAGATGATTTCTAACGAGATGTCTAAGGAAGCAGCCAGTGGGATGGTTCTTCTCCTGCTGACCCAATATCTGAAAGCAGTACCACATTTCACACATTAGGAACCAAATGAATGCGTCTCTTTGCAACTGTGTGTGCTGGACTGGGGTTGCAATTCTGAGGTTGTATCTGCTGAATGGCAGCAGAATGTCTGCAGTTACCAACTGGGAGTTACAACTAACTGCTTGGGGAAAGGATCAAAGTGAAATCTTTGTACATCATGTTTCCTCAGGAAGATTGCTCCCCTATACTTGGTACCACTTCTCTCTAGAGCATCGCTTTTGATGTTGCACACAGCATCATACTGATAGGTTTGTGGATGGGCTTTCTTGTTAGTCAAGTTGTCATTGAATAAGGTGTATTTTAAGGTGTGTAAAAAAAAAGGCCATCCTCTCCCTTTAAACACCCATGTGCATTTCTGTAAGTACCATTGCTGCTTCCAAGCTGCCTGGGCTGTGCAGTCCTGCAGTGACCATCTTGGATCCCTGCAGATGCTCTGTTCATACAAGGACAAACCAGTAGACATTTGGTATCTATCAATCTACTGCAGTGCAGTTAGGTCCATGGTACAGCGCCTGTACCTGCTTCCCTCTGCCTGGGAAGCACGCAGGGAAGCACTTAGCTACTCCATCTCAGAGTCAGCTCCAGCTCTGCTCTGTTCTTCTCCCCTTGATGCTCTGCTCCGAGGCGTGGGAATCCTGCTGAACCACACTCAATTAGAGATCTTTTGGGCACTGAGCATCTGACATCAAGGAAAGTATTGTTGCAAATCTGTGTGGTAGTACAGAAGACCCTGCTTCTTAGGAAGAAAAGAAATCAGAATCAATCCATGTTTTACAAAAGAGAAACCTGCAGAAACTATTTACACATTTCAGGGAGGGCACATGTGAATCCCTGATGCTGCTGTAGTGGGGGTGGAAGGGCTTTGTACAGTGTTTGCAAAGAAGCACACAGTGAAGATCGTGTCTTTGAACATGTTATCCACTGTTCCCAAGTGTCTGCTCCCCATTTGTTCAGGTTGATCAACAAAACACTTGAGCATCTATTCACTTTTACTTAACTCAGAGACAATGGGGGTATTGCTGCGGTCTGCACCAGCCCTTGCAATGGGAGTGCAGCGTCATTCTGGAAGCAAGCCGCTAGATATGACCTAGTGTGGATGAATTATGGGTGCCTCAAATGAACAGGCTGTCTTGTGCTGCCCTGCATGCATGGTCATGCTGTCATCCACACTACTGCAAAGAAAGAACTGGCAGATGTTTTTGCACACCCAGTTAGTGACCTCTCAATCCTTACTTATGCTTAATGTTAAGCATGTATTTTGCTGCATTGCTGGAGAGGGTTAATCTTGTGCCTGTGTGTATGCAAGCAGAGGGCTGAATGGCAATAGAGGCAGCCACTCAGGAGAGACTTTTGCAGTCAGGAGTGTGTGAGTGTGGAACCACAAACTCCCTTTGTATCTCCTCCACTGCACGGTGGTCCAGCCACACCGCACAAGGCAAAGACCGCCTCTCTGCTGCTGTGTGTATTTAGTTCCACACTGAAAACAGGTAGAGAGTCTTCAGAGCAATGAAATGTGTCTCTGATTTTTGCACAGGAGTAAAGGACCTAGCTGGAGTTTAGGAATTATTTTCACCATCAAAAACACATGGTCTGAATATGGCTGCAAGAAAAAAAGGGTTACACCCCCCAGCACATTGGCTTATTCTACCTGTTTAAAGATCAAGGTTATTAAGCACAGGCTTGCAAGATGCTGTTGGGGTAATAATTACTCATGAGTAGCAAGATGCACGCTGAATTCAGAGCTGAAGAGAGCAGATGTGACTTTTCATATAACCTTCTGGATCTTTTAATAGAGCATTATAAATGAGGTTATTAATTATATCAACAAGCAGAGGAACACCAGGTATTTTCCTTGGTGTTTCACGGCTTGCAGAGCTAGAACAAATCCTCTGTGCCAGCAGCCTCCAGTGGATTTGAACATGAGCTCGGAAGCCAGGAACACCTGGTTCTTTCATCAGCTTTGATACAGACTCATTATGTGACATCCAAACAGTCCCTTGAAGTTTGTTTTGGGAAGGTACTGAGCAATGACTGTTCAGCACATCTGAAACCAGCCCAGTCTGGCCCTCCATAAAACACAGCCAAAAGCTCCTTTAAGGTCACTGAAAGGCATGTTATGAATGCAAAGTTTATCATATGTCTACTGTGTAATGTCATGTGGACTCCTAACCTAGTAAACACTGCAGATATTCCAAAGACACAAAATCTTATCTGTACTAAACACATTCTGAAGCTCCTCACTGAATTACTCTAATCCTCTGATGTCCCTCTGCATTGGTTAGTTTTGGCCCTTGAAGGTATTTGAAGACTGCTGCCACACTCCTCTACTGAATATCTGCCAGATCCATCAGTCCCAGGCCCTTCTGTTACCAACACAGCAGATGCACTTAAAGTTACGAAGCCCAGAGTAAGCAAAACTAAAGTGTTTAATCTATTATTAATCAGTCAGTTGCAGAAATGATAGGGCTCTGGGGGACCTCAAAGGCATCAATATTTATTGCCTCGTTAGCAAATGCCACTTTTTTTTTTTAAAGGCACAACAGGATCCTGAAGGATGTTCGTGTTTTGAGTCATTCCATAAAAAGGCAATGTCATGGTTTGGGACAGGAGGATTCAGGACAAGATATTTAATATTTATCACTTAAGTATTGAGTTTTCCGCTGCACTTCTGACCTTCTTGGTCTTGCATTAAAGCTTTCACCTTCTCTAGAAGCAATGACTTGAGCTGAGATCAGAGCTCAAACCACTTCAAGCTATCAAGTAGGGGATTTTTAAAAATGAAAAGAGAAAATCTCCCTAATTTCATTTGTCAAGATAAATTATAGAAATTCCACAAAAGAGAAGTAATGAAATACAATGTCTATTTGAAAAGAGCTCCACCCATTACAGGCAATATTTTTCTGGATTAAGTGAGACTAAATTGAGATTGGATATTAGGAAAAACCTCTTCACTGAAAAGGTTGTCAAGCATTGGAACAGGCTGCCCAGGGAAGGACATCCATGGAGGTATTTAAAAGACATGGCAGTGGAGACATGGTTTAATGGGGGACTTGGCAGTGCTGAGCTAACAGTTGGACTTGATGATCTTAAAGGTCTTTTCCAATTTAATGATTGTATGATTCTATAAACATCCTGTGATGCTTGTGCTTTGCGGTGTTCTGCTGTTCTTGCTTGAGTTTGTTACTTGTGTTTTGGGCTCACCCTAGTGATACTGATTTTAATATGACTGTTATCCCTGGTATACAACCTGCTTAGCTTGATTAACTTTTACCTTTGCATGCTTATGAGTTGCTTGGGGTCTTTTTTTCCTGCACACTGAGTCTTGCATTTGTTTTGTTGGGTTTTTAGTGACTTCTCTTAACATTTTTATGGAACATTTTTATTTTAATGGGTATTTTTTTGTATCCCCTTTAGTCCTCTTTGCAGTTTCAGAATTTTTGCTAAAAATCTCTTCCCTGAAGTGGCAAAATGATCTCTCTCATCTATAGATCACTTCAATGGCACCATCATTGAATTAATCTGTCAGTTGAACATCACTGTTTTATGCAAAAGTTGTTGAGGAAGGGAGCTTTGGAGCCGAAAGACAAAAATCAAAGGGAGAATAAGAGGATAAAGTAAATAAATCAGAGAATAGCACTATGAAAAAATAAGTAGTCCATGTAAAGAGAGAAAAAAAGAGGAAGAGAAAGGATGTTTCAAAGGATAGAAGCAGACTAAACTGTAGTCAATTCAGAGTTGCTTTTAGGTCACTGATCTCATCACTTACCCCTTCTCACACTTGTACTTCCCTTGCTGTCTCTTGATCTGGTTACTGATTTTCTCTCTTTCATACCCAGTACAGGCCTTTCTAAATAGGAAAATGAGGTATACTGCACATTAATCCACCTTCTAAGAAGTGCACAAACAGAAAACCCACCAACCTGGGCCTGAGTCCAGCAGCACAAATCCATTAGGGACCAATGGAGGATGTCTCCCTATGCAATTTGATAGTAGAAAATCTTGTGGCATCTCCAAATTGCTTTACAGGATCTGGCAACTTTTCAACAGCTCTCTACAGCAGGCATTCTCTTTCTTTAATCTTGCTGTCCCAGGAGCCTGAAACGTTCTGCTCGTACATGTGAGACCTATAATCACTGTGGCTGGAGACTGGTTCGTTGTGCTCTTTGTGTGCTAGGAAATGAGATGTGAAATCCCTGCGCCCCTGCTCTCAGCAAGGCTCGAGGATGTGTCCATGGGTACCTCCTCCACCATATGAATGGGGCATTGTCCTTCTGAGGGTTGAGAGACCCCTCTGGACATGTGCCTATGAGTTATGGGTCATCATGAGGTGCAACTGAGCCAGACTCCAGGGTTGGACCTGTTTTTTCCAAACCCAGGTTGAGCTCACTGGTTGAATGGTTCATAATCTCAGAGCTCTGAACCTGTACCTGCAGTGGAAAAAGAAAGGCCAAGATGTGGTTTTATTCTGGGCTGAGTCCTATGAGTTGTGTGGTATTTGACCACTATTCTGACTGATAGACTGGTTGGAAATAATTAAGATATACATAGAGCCAGGCCCGTATAAGGAGCTGAAAATGTCTGTGCTGCTGTGCAAGATCTTGACTGGCAATACCATGTGCTCTATGATTTGGAAACATCATTTGTGGAATTAATGAAGTAGGGTTTTAACTTCTTTAGTTTAAATATACTCAGAACTTTTCTTAGTTTTTCTCCATCCTTTAATTTGATTTGGCTTTTTCATTTTGTCCTGAGTTTTGTGCTCACTGCACTGCACTGTGGTTGGTGCCAATGCACCATTTCTCACTGAACACTGATTTTTTTTCCCATTGCTGCACCCAGACCATTGCAGATAATCACAAAGTTTTGTCTAGAGGTTGTTGAAAGCTCGTAGAAAATTTTCTCCTTCAAGTAGGTCTTTCTGTAAAAGGTCTTTTCCCCCTCCAGGAAATTGTAGCTTCAATAAATGTTTACTATCATTTTGCCATTGCGAATCTGAAGTAAAAGGTAAATGTGGAAATTTTCTATGTATGCTCACACTTTTTGCCAGTTTGCCTCTTACCTCCCACCTACCAGTTGGAAAACAGGAAAAAAAAAAGAAGCATGTGATGCCACTTTCCACCTATTTTCATATTTCTATTTTCCTGTCTTCTCTTCACAGAAAGAAAAGTACTCAAAATTTACAACCAACAAAATAAAAAGATTTTTTGATCAGTTTCCCTGACCAAAAGGAAACTCAGCACAAAACTAACTATTCTTTTTTCATTTTAATATTTCAATCAGGAAAATGAATGCACAACCAATGCGGTTTTTGGTGTGATTTCTTAAGAGGAGAAATTAAGTTGGTAGCTCTATCTGTCAGGTTTTCTTTCCTTTTGTGTTCTCTTCTGAGTTTCATAGTGATAAAAAAGAAGAGACTGATTTGCAGTTTCAAGGAATTAGGTGTATTTTCTAAATGGACAGTTTCCAGAATCTGAATGGGAGTGTGGGGGAAGCATCTTTTCACCCTCTCTCCTTCTTTGCTCTGTTGGCTTCTACACTGAAATTGCTTCTTGCAGCTCTGCCACTTGGTTTGTGCATTTAAAATCTCCTCCTTCTCCCGCAGCCGTCTCTCCCCAGTGAGTCCTTGGTTGCCCTCACCCCACACTCTAATAAATGGCACCCACACATTAATAAATGCCATTCCCTGTTTACCAAGACCTCAAGTGTTTTTTAAGTCATTGACTCTAATATAAGCAGAATTTAGTCCCATGGGGCAGAGATCCGTGTCTGATAATATGAGGTAAATAGAAACTTTGAAATGTCTCGCATTTCTCTAGCCTTTTCAAAAGAGATGGTTTCATCTTTATGCAAATGGTAGGGGCTTTTATATCTTCTTCTCACACACTGCTCAGCCAACATCCACTCCATCTGCTTTACCCAGGTATAGGGGAGGAAAGCATCAGGCACACTCACTCCTGGGAGGATAATGGCTCATGCAGCAGCACTTGCAGTCCACTAAATATTCATTTTCCTGTGGGTTTTTGTATCTGTATTACTGATATGTAATTCCTATCAGACGTGTCAGGTGTTCAGTGTCTCTGGAGACAGCTGAACAGTGGAGGCGGGAGGCTCCAGGAATGTAAATGTGTGCTGAGGAAATGTGAGAGTAGTTTCTGCATGCCACAGCGATGGAAATAGATCCCAGGGTGCTGTGACTGCACTTTCCGCAGGGAGCTCTCTGTTCCCTCTCTTGCAGTGGCAGAAATGTTACAGGCAAAAAGGAAAGGGCCGGTGTAGTTTTGTTAGATACCTGTTAGGGAGTCAAGGAAGAGAGCTGCAGAGGTGATGGGTGGATGTAAGGTCGCTGTGTAAAACCCACCTCTCCAAGGCACAAAGGGGAGGATTCTGTTTTCTTCCACCACTGCTGCATATGGGGAGACAAAGCCAAGGAACAAAGTGCTTTTGTACTATTGACCTCTTATGATAGAAATAGTGTACTGGTGTGAGAGGGTGAGTGATGCTCAGAGCCTGAACTCTGCAGCGAGCCTGGGAAGGGATCTCAGGGTCACCAACACCGAGATGTGCTCTCAGACAAAAATGATGCTCTAGATGAAATCAGCTCTGATTATGTTCCAGTGCTCCCTTTGGAAAGTGATACCCGAGCTGCTCTCCTCCCATGGTTACAAATCTTTCCATGGTTCACAGCCTGCGTTTATTCATGACTAGTTTATTCTCACTTGTTCTCATGCCAATGTTATCCCTTAACATCAATAGCTCTTCTCTAGTGTTTACTGCTCTGATGTTTTTATAGACAGCAGCCCATCCCCTCTCAGCCTTTGCTTCCCTGCACTAAACATGCCAGGTCTTTTAAATCTCTCCTTATGAGACAAGCTCTATATTTTTCAGGAGAGTTAGCAAATATCCAAGGTTTTACCCTTAAATACTTCATTGCTTTACCTTGCTTTAGAAAGGTGCTGTTTTTACAACACTATTGGTGGGATCACATGTATGTGCCAGACTTGGTGGAAAAACATGTGCTTTGGGAAGGGGGATAATGGTGTGTGTAACACTGGAAAGTTCCTGTGCATGTGAAGCACATTGTGGGATGCAGCGTGTGGATGTGCATGCGTGCAGAGGAATGCCGTCAGCGGGAGCATGTGTGTGAGACTCTGTAAAGGATTACTCAGTGTGCGAGGGGGCGTTGTAAGAAGGATTCTGGGGTACGTGACACTGAGAGGGATTAGTCTCTGTGTAAAGAAGTGTGTGTGTGTGTAGAAGAGAGAGAAGCTAAGCGGGTGGCTGCGTGTGGCACACGGAGAGAGCTTAGCCCGAGCGTCTGTAAGAGGGGTGATAAGGAGGGCTGTGTGCAGGAATGCTGCTGTAAAAAGCTCGGATTTAGCTAATGGAAGGATTAGTGTGTGTGCACACACATCTGGGTGGGATGTGGCAAGGAGGATTTGGGAGGTGTGTGTGGCAGATGGGATTTGGACATGCTGGAAGGGTTCCCTCCATGGAGATGTGTGCCCATATCCACAGTACTCCAGAGCTGTTCCTAGCTGTGCATATGTGGGATGCAATATGGGGATGCAATGGAGGGCTCCTGAACCTGCAGGGATGGGGTCACATTAAAAGCCAGCCCTGCCCTGCGTGAGAAGGATTACAGGGTACAGCTGAGCTTCATGTGGAGGTGCTCATGCACAGGTGACAAAGCAGAGATGGAGCTGTAGTACAGTAAGAGGCATGGCTGTACCTGGCAAGCACACTTGTGGCAGCAGGGAAGAGAGGGCTGATGGCTCGGATGCATTGCAGCACAAGGGGAAATGTCACCCTGCAAGCCAAGCAGGACAGAAGGCATGTGCTGTGCTGAGCAGTTTGTCTGGGTGCAGGATAAATGCTGTTTAAGTGTGTTTTTCTCAGGGGGCTCTGGGAATGGCTAAGCATCCTGCCTGTGGCTGAGCATGAATGCTGGCAATGTTTCCATTGACCCTGTGTTCTCCACTTCTCACCTCAGATTTATCCCTGCTGCTCTGGCTGACTGCCCTTGCAGCTCCTCTTCTAGGTGGAAAGGATACTGGCAGCAGTCTTAAAACAATTTATGATCTGGAGCAGGGGAGGAGGGTTGATTGCATCCCAATGCTTATTTTTTAACATTCTGACTTGGTACTACAGCTTTTCCCCCTTCTACTTTTCCATGGGAAGTTCAGGGTATTCTGTCTCAATGAGCAACTTCCTATTTTGTCCCAACCTTGGTTTTCATTTAGAGGCGAAAAAAAAAAGTGTAGAAAAATTTCAGGTAGCTTTACTGTCTGTCATTACTGGATCTGTTCCACCAGCATTAGCCTCATCTCAGAGATGCTAAAAGTAAAACCTACTGAAGCTTTTATGATAAAGTGAACTAAAATAGCTGGGGTGTCTAAGGTAACATCTCTTCAAAAAAGTTCATCCTTTGCTTGTTCAGTAGACCAGTTAAATGTTTGCTTTCTGTTAATGAAAGATCATCAAAAGCCTGGCCAGTTGCTTTGTAGCTTTTAATAATGTATGTATTTTTTTAAGGAAGAAGGCTTAAAGCCAAGTAGCTGAAATCTGAGGTTTCCCTTGGTGTTAGGTGCTACACAGATATAAGATCTCATGGCTGGAAAATAGAGAGGCTTCCAACCAGTAATGAGTCTTTATTAACACTGAAGAAAATTTCCCTTAGAAGCATGATCCTAAAATATAGAGATTGACCATAAAATGGAGTGTTTATATATTTCTTAAAGATAATCTGTTTTCCAATGAAAGGCATTCCAGTGTGATGCAGCAACAGGACAAGGTCTATGGCAAAGGTGGCCAACTCCCCCTCCTACATCTTCAGTTATCTGAGACCCACAGTCCTTATTGCACCTACCTGGCAGAGTCAATGGGAATAATGACTCCCCTTTGTTTCTCTGAGAACTGAAGGTGGGATGAACTTGCATTGAGGCCCACTGAGGTCCTGATCCAGGCATCCCTGCCCCACACAGAGAGATTTTCTTGGCCCAAAATCCACTGCCTTGCTCAAGAGTCACCAGCTGGGCATCAGCTCTGTGCTGTGCTGGAAGTCGAGCGTGGCCGTTGTGATTAGATAGCCCTTCTGGTTATTAGAAGTTAGCAAACCATTAAATCACCCAGGAAGAGCCAAACAGGAGGCGTTTGGGGGCCATGGTTTTGTTTTGGGAAGGTATTCAGTCTTTCAAGCGAGAGGTCGTGTTCTCTTTCTTCTTTTTAGAAACCTTTAGGCCAGCATGAATCAGCAGGCGGGTGAGGCTGAGCTGTGAGAGGAATTGCGATGGGTTTAGTGTTAAATGCAGTACATGAGCTTCATTTCAAAGTGCCTACTCAACAGCTGGTCACAAAATCCCTGAGCCTTGGGTGAGATGCCAAGTCTGTGTGTGCTTGGAGAGGAGTATCATGCCCAAGGGCTGCCTTGTTCTGCTGTCAGCATGTTCTGTCTTCCAAAAGGATGGCCAAAAAGAGCAAACAGGAACAGGGACTGCCCTATGGTGCAGTCACCACCTATTGAGAAAATGCATTTCACTGGTGAATTGTGAGCATCCTACTGGAAAAACATTGCAATGGGATGTTTGTTCATATTGCCCAGCAAAGCTGGGCTTGGGTCCCGCCCCAAAATTGTGTGGCTTTACACAGGTGGCTGCCTAAGACTGCCCAACTGTGAAATGAGGTTAAGAACATTCATGGAGGATAGACTGCAGGCTTCAGTCAGTGAGGTTTGAAAACCTCTTCTTAACTAAAACTAGGCAATCTTAGTTAACTAAGAAGGACAAAGTGCTATTGTCTTTGTCCGTTCAGAGGGAGAAAAGACAGCGACACGGAAGATGAAAGCTCATTTTTCTTTCCCACCTTCTAGAAATTGGCACCTGGCCCTTGGATCCCTGAATGCTCCTGCACTCAGCCCCCTTCATACACTTTCATCCTTTTTTTTTTCTCTTTTAAAGCCCCAATTGATTTTGAAATTAAATTGGCTGTTCCCCCACCAACAAACCTCAAGCTTGCATCTCCTTTCCCCTGTTCTCCTCCCTTCAAGCTTTCACATCTCCTTAGGTTTCTGTTATTTCCCATACATTTGCTTTGAAGGATTTTCCAATAAGGTTGTCAGGAAAAGTTTCTTAAGGGTCTTTCATTACAAATTCCTTTTGGTTTCATGGTTAAAGATGCTTCTGAGGAGGACCTCGGTGACCTATGCTCGAGCAGGTTTGAAGCAAGTAGAATTTACAAGCAAGTCATAGCTGATCACACACACAAATCAAGTCCTGTATCCCTGCAGCCTCATTCAGGAAACATGTTGTGTTTTCCAGCTGACAAAACTAGACCATACTTAGACCCAGTGTAATTCTGTTGGCCTCAGTGTAGTTACCAGGGAGACTATAAAGTAGGCAACTTTTCTACTCTGAAATCAAGGGTTTCTTAGCTACATAGACTGTTTCTTCTAATCAGGCAGAAACTAGATGATTTTCTCATTACTCAAGTCCTTTCATGGGATGTTTAAGAATGAAGTCCACAGGATGGTGATTACAGCAACACACTTACAGCTGTGCCATCAGGTTGGTGCAAAATGCAAGTGCACAGGGCTCAAACAAACCTGCATGGCACCTGAGTTCTTCCATTGCTTCACAATGTCAAGAAAGCACTAGACCTTAAGAGTGCACTGGTAAAAGCTATCACAGGAGACATCCTTTTAGTATATATGATTAAAGGCCCAGTTTTCAAAGGCTGTATGCACCATATGGCTTCCTTATGTGCCTAAATCCCAAATCACCCTCATATCGTTCCAATATCTCTTCCAGACAGCGGCGTGGCAGTCAACTAAGTCATTTAAGCATGTTTTGGAAATGCTACCGTGGCTCTTAGCTGACACCACTCTACTGTCAGGACTAGCAGTGCAGAGGAGTGATCACAAATGGAAATCTGACTGCAGATGTTCACTGCTGAGTTAAATAGAGTCAGCCACAAAGAATTTCTGTCACAGGGAAATTAATCTTTTCTCTAACAGAAGGATCAGGAGCTCAAAGTGAAGACTGCAGACTCCTTTCTGCCACATTCAACACCTAAAGAGGGTTGCAGTACAGAAAGAAGAAAATCACAGCCCTTACTGGCTTAGCTAGGACAATCCCAAAGGTGTGAATCACAGGCCCTTATATTGCACCTCTGGCATCCTGTGCATACCAAGACACAGAGATCTGCCCCAGGGGTGTTTCTTTCTGCCTTTTTCTTCCAGATCAAGTCTTCATTGTGGTTTTGCCTATCAAAGGCAGGCAGCTTCTGCCTTGTCAGCCTTCTCAGGTAGATGGCAGTTCCACCTGCCTTTCCCCTTGGAGGATTCTAGAATAAATGGTGCCTTAATTAGGTTAATTATACCTTTAGCTATCCATGTGCTCACTTTAGATATCCGGTTAGAGTCCATTACACAGTGCAGTTTCACCAGTTTTCCATGTGGGGTTCAAATCTAACACCTGACTTGTGAAGCTTTCCCCAGCTCGCTTGTCTTGCACTGTATGTGTTAAATCCAAGAACAGTTTCCACCCCTTGAAAATCTGGTGCTCCTGGTGCCTCTCTGTTGAAGGCATGCCTGATCCAGGGTGGCCAGTGACTGATTTCATGGATACATGTAGTTAAACAGAAGCATCTCTCTGGAATGTCAACAGAAGACTGGAGGAATATCTGATGAATAAAGAGTCTCTGATGCTTGTAAAAAGGGTTACAAATTAGCTTCCTTCAGTCTGCTGCTGCTTTTCTGTCTAAATGATATTTTACAGGTAAAGTTTCTGCTGAGAAGCAGTGGGGCTTTCTCAGTAGCTGCCTAAATCATGTCGTAGTCTTTGGTTTACACTGAGTAACTGCTTGAGACAAGCTGCAGCTGTACGTGCAGTGTCACTGCTCCCAAATGATGAATGACCCCAAGTTTCTAATGCAATTTACATTTATGCAGAGTGTTTTACATGATGTCTCTTGCCCTTTGCAGCTCACTAGAGAGTCTCTTTCTTTAAGGGCTTGAAAATTGTCCTAGGGTGGAAAATTGGTAGAGAAGGTGTTTGCATGTAACTGGGCATGTCAGGGAGACATCTCAGTGTTTTCCTAATGTTAAGGATTTCTCACATTCCCCCAAGCCACACATGCCATTTTTCCAGACTATTTTCTCTGTCCCATTGTCAACCCAGGCTGTTCAGGATAACTGAGGTGCTTCTGATATCTTCACTGGCCTCTATGTAGAGAAGATGACTTAGTATTTTTCATTAGCATAAATCTTTACTGTGGATATATGAAGCTCTGCAAGCAAAGCATCTACTAGAAAATTCTTTCCCAAATTTACTCTCTCTAGAAAACATCATTATAACGCTTTGTGTCTGAAAATTTGATGCCACTTTGCACCAACATCAATGAGAATTGGTTGCCCAAGGGTCTTTTAGGCAAAAAGGTATGCATCCAAGGCTTTTTATATAATTGGTGATGTGCTTTGCAGCTTCTCCCACCGCTTGATCCTTTCCTTGGTCTTGTGAGGTTCATTTCTACACAGGACCAGTTTATGAAAGATGACTTCTATGAATCTAAGTGCAGATCCAGGCGAAGCCTGTGGCTGTAAAAGTCCCCTCTGTCAAGCTGGTAAAATGATACAGATTTTACCCAAGGAAAATCTTAAATTGCACTTCATTTCCAGTGAAGGTCTTGCTAAGTAGCCAGCTCCGTGGTTGATATGTGGTATTTTGGGTCACATTCACACATGGGCTCCAGGTCTACCTACAGATCTGTTGGAGCCATGGGGCAGAGTGGAATTCCCCTAGGTCCCCCATCTGTTCCTACCACTCAGCTGGACGGATGTCTTCACCTCCTGTGAGAGGGAAGATGCCCTCTACTTGCAGCCCCAGTTTAACAAATACCACCTCTCCGCAGAAGCTCCATCTGGGCACACTAGCTAGATGCACTTCATGTAAACTGTTTGTTCCACCACCCACAGCGAGCTTCGTGCAGAAGTCTCACCAGAGACCATAAAATTGCAAACCATAGGTCGAGATCCCTCCATCTGTCACAGTTCTGCGTTGCTGCTCCCCAGACAACACAGTCTCCCACTGGGTTTAAAAGATCCCAAGCTTAAACTTGTTTGTTTGGGATTTTTCAAAAAACCTGGTGCTCAGAGGCACTGCAGAACTAAAAACGTGGTAACTATTATCATTTATTGCCCTCGCAATGCAGACGGGATTAAAGCTGTTCTAATGATGGGGAAGAAATGGTAATATCCCCCCTGACATTAAGTAGGCCTAAAGAAAGCTATGAGTACAATGGAATGGAACATTAATGTGAAAAGGGAAAATAAAAACCCTACAAGAAATGACTATAGCAAAGAACCACCAAGGGAGGCACTTAAGCCCACAAAAGCCAGCACTCTCTGATGTCAAAGGAACTTGTCATTCTGTACCAAACTCAGCTCTTGCTGTGGTGTTAAATGGGGTTTCAAAGTCATTGTGCTTTCAGAGACCTTAAGTGAATACCACATACAACCAGGCAGGCAGAAGGGTTGTGCTCTGGAGGCTTAACCCTTGCATGCTGAGTGCAGTTTGCTGTTTCTCTTTTCAGAAGACTCTAATGGCTTCCATGATTGCAGAAGAGATGGCACTTTTGGAGCAACAATGGCACGTGTAGGTTTTGGAGCATCTGCCTTGCTAACTGCAGATACCTGTAATGCAGCCTTAAAATGTATAGAAAAAGTGAACTATTATAAATAACATGTCAGATAGATAGCTGCTGGAGTTAAGCGCCGCTTCCCCCTTCAAGCCCCCAAGGGCAAGATGCTCTATCCTGTATGTGAGAGGTTTTATTTGAAGAAGAATGCTTTGTCCTAGATAAGTGCAAGATCTTCCTGTGTATCTTCACCGTGTTCCTGTGGAGAGGTGAGCATGGTGGTGCTTTCCCCAGCCCAGGTACCCTGTGCTTTTTGTCTGCTGCCTTTTATGTTTAAATGAGCAGGGAGTCATATAATGTCAGAAAGGCCAACAGTAGCTTACTGCAAGAGGCAAACATCCTCTGTGCCCTCTGACAGCTTGCATCAGCCAGCTTCCCTCCTACACTGGGAGATATTTTAAGGTAGAGCACACTCAAGACATCATCACTACTTGAAAAGATCGATCAGGTTAGGGAGCATTCTCCTGGTTTTCTATTTAGGTCCCTCCTTATCCTTTGTTTTACTTTCTATGGTGAGCCAGCCATATAATTTTTCATCTCTGCTGGGAAGGTAATTCTCTACTCTGAGGAGGCTACTCAGTGGCTTTTATTGCTGTTTAACATGTATGCATCACAGTACCTCACAAAGGCCTTGTAGCACTGTGCCAGGCATCCTACAAGCATCTACAGAGTGATGGTTACATCTGTACTGGGTACCAATGTGTGTGGGATAACAGGAAAAGAGTGATTCTGGGCCAATTAGGATTAATAATAATGTCCACACATCCTACATAGGCATATGGGATATGGCATATCCCTATGTTTCTTTGAAGGCAACACATCCCTGGAGTTAAAAAGGGGGGTTATTTCAGTTTTTTTTCTTGTCAATTTAAAAATCACTATCAGGAAAGGGGGTTGGTGTTTAAGAAAATATTAAGATCTCTTTCCATGTGCATCCAAAACAGGGATTAGAAGGTGGGTGCATGAGGAGCTGCCAGTCTGACTTTGTAGAGTTTAATACCTGCTTTGTCTGGCTCCAGATGATTGTGTAGGCTGAAGAGCATCATCTGACCCATTGCTTACACCTGAGTGTAAACATACACCCAATAATGTTTGGGACCATGGAAGGATAATTGCAGATGATGTGCATTCATGTGTGTGTGTGTTTTCAGGTTCTTTGATTGTTGTTGAGTAGAAAAAGGTGGAGTGTTAATAAATGAAGTTGTCAAATCCCCGTCTGTTGTCAAGAAAGCCTTAAAATTAGTTGTGTTAATTCAGTGACAGGCAAGGATAAGGCTTTATGCACAGTAGCACAAAACAATTAGAAGCTGGAAACTTGGAAGCAGGAGTGGAAAACAAATAGAGACAGGGAGAAAAGAGAAGGTGCTAACCTCCAACTGCATGGGGAGAAGCAGGGTGAGAGCGTGAGACCACCTCATCACTGATGTGAGAACCTTGGTGAGTCCAGGTTCTGTGATCATGAACCACTGTGTGTGACTTGTCATTCTCAAACAGGCATATGCTTTCAGCACATGCATCTTGCTAGTGAAAGCTCAGTGTATGGGAAGGGTCCTGATGCTGTAATTTTCACTATGGAGCTCAGAGGCCCAGAAGACTGCAGACTACAGATAGCCAAAGCCTCACAAGGTAGGTCTGTGGTGGGAAATTAAAAGGTATTGAGCTGGTGGGGCAGGGAGAGAGGCTGATACAGACCTGCAGCTAAAAGCAGTCTCTACTGCTACCTTCATCACAGACCTGGAAGAAGGAGTATATATATCATAACTGAATGCCATGCCTACTCAGGGAAGGTCTGATGATGACATTGCTATATGAGTAGATTACCCTGAAAAAACTCAGAAGTAACACAGTTGAGACAATTTACCAAAATGCTGTTTTCTCAAATGGAGGCAAGAACACAAGTCTCAGGAATGCCACAGGGAACACATCAGAGACTGAGGCGTGAGTTTGGCTTCCAAACTGGCTCATCTGCAAAAGCACAGACCAGAGAACATTTGGGAGTGTCTATGCACATGTTTTATGAAGCAGGATGGCATGGGACCAAAATTGTACTTATCAGAGGAAGATTAAGAAAGGAACTGTTAAGGTAGATGTTAACGCCCTTCTTCCGAGTGGAAGTAAATTGACGTTGGAATAACTTCCAGGGAAAGTCCATAGTCTGGTTTTTGCATTGTGACCTGCAACCAGATTCATGACAGGCATTTACAAAATCCTCATCAAAACCTGAGGCTTGCACTGAAGACAGTCACAGACTTTAATGTCTAGGAACAGATATAACTTACTAGGGAAAGAAAAGAAGCCGTTGAAGAGAAAATGCATTTCATCTGCAGTAAGCTGCTCTTTGTGTGACACATTTGCTTTTTGCTACCACTTATCTTCCCCCCTCTCTCCCCTCTTTTGGCTTGGTTTAATAATTCAGCTCTTACAGCCCAGAATTAAATGTTGTGCTGAGCTAAGAGCAGTGTGCTGTGTACTGTATTAACAAGCTGTGGTTTTGGTGCTTTGCTCTCGTCCACCACTGTTCATGCTCCCCAACAGAAAGCTACACTGTGATACTGTGCTTAGTTTTCCTAGTATAGCACTGTCGGTAGAAGGACCAATATAATAAAAAGGCCATCTAATAAAGCAGCAAAAGCAAAATTGATTCAACCCTCCTCCATCACCTCCTTTTATAATGTTGCTGTCACTTTTTCTTTTGTAGTAATCTTGCTTTAATATTTATGA
This sequence comes from Neopsephotus bourkii, assembly GCF_033783945.1. Classification (NCBI taxonomy): domain Eukaryota; kingdom Metazoa; phylum Chordata; class Aves; order Psittaciformes; family Psittacidae; genus Neopsephotus; species Neopsephotus bourkii. The sequence continues at coordinate 81,770 of NW_026900767.1, forward strand.
CTCTGCTTCAGACATCAAGAGTTCAATGAGGACAATTTTTTTGGGCTTCTATTTCTTTGTAGGAGTTTAGAGGAGAGCAGGGACATCTGGTCTCCCAGAGCCCATGGGGTCCATAGGAATTTCCATCTGCAGCTGGAGGCCCTCTGAGGCATCGCTCCCTCTTTATAGGGGAGCTGTGGGGGAACTTGAAGTGAGGGTTGTGAGCAGGAGGTAGTAGTGGAGCTTCTGCTGCTCCAAGGCAACCCAGCACAGCCAGCACCTTCTGCTTGCTTCCTTCTGGACATGGCACAAAGCCGGATGGCCCAGCAGACTTGCTGACAGTGTAAGACAGCTCTGTGTCAACATCAAACCCCTCAAAAGCCATGCAAGGTTCAAGAGTCACAAGAGGGCCATCCCTGGGCTCCAGGAGCAGTTGTACTTTTTGTTAACTAAATATGAAGATTTCTGATGACATAACATGCCATAAAAGTTTCTCAGAAGGCTGTATCCCAACTGGGCTTGCTCACCATGGTTTCACACTTAGCTGTACCCCAGAAATGAGCCACACTGGCATGTAGGAAAAGAGAATCTTGTTTTAAAATGCTCTTATTTTAAAAATGAGACAATGTGGGAAGGTCCCATCCTCTGTTAGAGCTGAAAAATGCTGAATTGTTCCCAGGCACCAAAGCCCTTCTCCATGTCTTAAAAAAGCTATAAAAGCAGGGAGTGCTATGGAAAAGTTGTGGTTCTGGTAGGGGGCACTGGAGAGATGAAGGCAGTAGACAGCAGGAACCCTACACAGCTTGGGAGCATGGCATCAGTGCTCCCAGCTAAGAATACAGTCTTACTTTGGTGCAAGGGGAAGTCTCTGACCTGAGGCACTGGAACACATAAGGCTCAGAGAAAGGCAGTTGCCTTCCTCTACCTCACAAGCAGAAATCCAAGTCGTGATTAGATAATAAATCTGAAAGAGATGGCACTGGACCCATTTCCCCCTACGCATAATCTGATTTCTGAGCCACAGGACCCTTGTTAGCCAGCCTGTCCTTATGAGAATAACAACCTAATTTTAACTACAGAAGGAGTTAGGGGTTTTGTAAAGTCTGAATGTTGCTTGGAACGGCACCCTGTCCTTTCCAGTGGTGTCTCTGTTCCCATGGCTGTGTCTTCCACCACCATGGTTATAATTCAGAAGTACATTGAAATGACTGAGAGTCCATGGTGTTAATTTTGTTCACAAAGCACCATGCTATTTCTGTTTCTTTAAAATCAGCAGCATGCGAGAAAGAAGTATCCCAAATCCAATTTAATCTCAAGGGAAACCATTCATCAGCCAGACAAACTAAGATGTATTTGTCAGGCGGGTGAACTTAACAAAAAAAATTGAAGCTATCAGCATAAACAGCTATGAGCAGCTCCTGGGTCATAGATTATTGTATAGATATGAAAGAAGTAAAGCAGATCTCAATGTAAAAATCAACACTACTTTCCAGGTTCCAAGATGGTTTAGAGCAGCAGTGGAGGAAAGTGACGGAAGGGAGCACGCTTCTGTGTCTTTTATATATTTGAAAGAGTAACATATTTCTTGTAATACCACGTCAGCCTGATTTGCAGTTGATCAAATATATGGGACATATCTGTTGTTATCTAAATACACGCGTGGAGCAATGGGGGAGTGTAGAATCTGTTTGGCTTTCCCCTGCTAGATAAATCTGTGGGAACATGCTGTCGTTGGGATGTGCTGAAGAGATGCGCTCTGGCACCTACGCCACAGTGGAGAACTGTGAGGACAAACATTTGGGAGGAAAGCTGAGCTGATCCTAATTGAAGCAGACACTAGTGCTCTTTCATTGAAGCTCCACCAGCTTCGGCAACCTGATGTCAGGCTCTCCATCACTGTGTGAGGGTCACCTCCAGGCAGAGCATACTAAAAATAAATTACACACAGAAATCCCCTCCTCTTTCCCACATGTGAACACAAAACACTTCAAGTGAGCAAAGAAAAGCATGTGGGAACTGTTCTTTGACACCACTTCAGTCAATGAGTGTGGTTTGCTGCAAGTGAGGGTTCTGGTTCTGTGCCCAGGAGGTTTGGGCAGATGAAGGAGGTGCCACACTGATCCTTGGGCTGGAGAGACTGCAGGGCTAGTCTTTAACAGCTTACAGAGGACAGTGCACTGAGCTGATATTCAAAGTCTGGCCGTGCTCAACTTGATGTTTTTAAAAGGCATTTGTGAGTTTGTTTCTGGAGGAAGTGCTGTCCGTGCTGGATTGGGTGGTTTCAGACATTTCTTCTTATCTTGGAGCCTGTATTTCCAAATTGCAGGTTTTTTTCCCTCCCTGCTTGGGCTATGAAAGAATAGTTTACTCAAATTCCTCATGACATCTGCTGTTCAGCACTGTAGAAATGGCTTTCCTGGAGAGGGTATGGTGTCTTCCCTCCTAGGTGCCTCTCAGATATGACATCCTTCAGGATCAGGAAGGCTTCTGAGCTCTGACAGGGACCATCTGGGTTTTTTGTCTCCTTCTGCAACAGAGAGCACAAGTTGTTTGTGGGGAACATCTGTGGATATTTTGTTTAATCAGGTTTTTACTGCTCTTGTGGCTTTGGGTATTAGCACTGCCTTCGGTACTTCTGTTCTCTGACAGAAGCATGCAGCAGCTGAATCTCCTGAGTGTCAACTAAACCATATTATTGGCTCCCTCCAGGGGTAGCTGGGTGAAACTTAATGGTCCATGAGATACAAAAAGTCAGTAGAAATGATCTAATGTCCCTTTCTAGTCTTAAACTCAGTGAAATGGTGAAAATTCTGCTTCTAAAGGAAATGGCAGATGAGCAGTTGCCAGATCTCCTACCAGGCTTCTTCTCCAGCTGTGTCCATGGGGAGCAGTTCTCTTTTTGCAGATTTTCAGCAGAATTGCACCATTTTCACTCCTGGAAGCCAAATCCTCATTTCCATCCTTCTGCACAGCACATTTGCCCTTCCTCCTCCCTCAAATGCTGAACCTCTTTCCTCCCATCTTTATGGTGACCATTTCTGAGAATCACTTTTTGGTTTCCCTTCTGTTTTTACCAAAGTCCAAATGACATATCCATTATATCTGACACCTACCTTTCACATAGATCATATCACACCTCCAGTTCCAAAATACCTCTGGCTCCCCTAAATGCAGAAATCAGTCTTGTGCATCTACTCTTTCTGTGTCTGGTTGAGAGCTTTAGCTAAAGAAAGTGCACCAGGAATTTTTATAGACTCAGAACTTCTTTTACTTTCCTCTTCTGAAGAAAAAAATGTTCAATTTAAAGTTCTTGGCATGTACTTTTCTTTTTCTTGGAAGCATTTGCAAAGGTGTCCAGAGCTGCCTCTCTTCAGCTGCCGAGTTGATGTCCTATCCTGTGCCTGCTTTCAACAAAATCAGTGTTTTCTGTCTCAGATTTAAATGCTTTACCATGAATATTTCCATATGTAAAGAGAAACTTGAGATAAACTGCAGGGCTAGAAACCCTGGAGCCTGAGGATTTCAAGCAACCTTTTTCCTTATCTGAATTCAAGGATGCAACAGGTCCATGGTGGCTACGGTTTCACAGAGGGAGAGGGCAGGCCTCCTCCTGATTGCTCTACTACATCAGTCATTTTCTAACTACATTACAAAGCTGTTTTGATTTTTACTGGAAGTCAGAAATGATTTTAAACAGTCTGAGGAGGTTTCCCCTCACCTGACTGCAACAGGCACTGGGGAGTTGTGTCCAAAGAACAAACACGTCTGTTTCTGGGTTTTTTCAATCCAGCATAAACAGGTCACAATCAAGTTAATGCCTCTAACCCCATTTTGTTAGTGAAACGGCACTAGGGAGATGCAGTGAGAGATCCTATGCCTGCAGGAGGAGGGATATGGGATGGCCGTGGTGACTGGTGCAGCACACCCTGAGAATGTTCCAGCCAAGTCCCAACCTGATCAAATACAAAAGGCTGATCAGGATGAATACAGTGGCAGTTTCTATGGTTATCATTATGAACTATATTTTCTGAGGGTTTATTTAGAAGAAAACTATAATTACAAATTCACTGTAAGATAATAGCGTAGTTACCAGGATAGATGTTCTCTGTCCTTCCTTCCCCTTGTGCAGCCCAGAGGCTGTACATGCAAAACTGTCACAAATGTCTGCATTTACATCCAAGTAAACTCTTCACTCGTGCTTACATCCTTGTGTATGCAAACATTTATGCTGTTGCATTTCCCCCAGTTTCCTGCCTTCAGGAATGAGCTTTAGAGGCTGAACAGTCTGAATTCAACAGCTAGAGCTAATTGCCAGGTTGACTGCAACTCTTTTCTGGAGGACAAGCCAGGTTGTGGCCATCCCACAGCTAACAGGCATTGGCAGGAGGCTGGCAACGTGTGATGTTATCACCAGCCAGTTGACCAGAAGAGCTCAGCTCCATGGACCTTCCATTGCAGCATGTTCTTTATGCCTTTTATATTTCTTTACCTTTTTAGAAAAGCATCAGCCAGAGGCTAGTGACTGCTGAGGAACTGATAAGCTTCTTCCTCACTAGAAAAACAATCAGGGTTTAAACTATTTCCTTCCTTTAGTTAATGTTTGCAATTCTTAACAGTATGTTGTTAGGAAGTTGCAGAGCGATCAAATGAGAGCACAATTGTTAACAAATTTGCTTAATAAAACAATTAATGCAAATATCAAGACCTTCCAGTGATCTTATTAGTGGGTTAAATAAATGGCAAGTAACTTCTTGTTAGTGTTGGGTAAATTCATTGACACATCTGTAATTTAAAATAGTTCTGAAATTCAAATGAATTTGCAGACACAATTTTTACATTATGCCAAATTTAGTCCCAGAAAGGTGGCTGCAGTTCTCACTCATCATTTTTCCATATTGACACAACAGTTTGTTGTTCTTTGGGTCCTAACCCTCAGCAAGCCTTCCCCCTCCAGCCCACGTTATCTTTCTTATCCATGACCCTTCTTAGTCTGAGAGTACAAAGAGAGCTAAGGTTCTTTCCAAACTTACTAATGATAAAGACTGTTCATTCTCCCAGCCATTGTTGGTGCAATCTGTTTCAAATGCTGGAATTGATGAGTGTCTCAGAACAGTGTAGGAGTGCTGCCTGAGCATGACTGAGCCACAGTGTTAAAAAAAAAATCAAATACCTCAAAAATAAGATTCATTTGAAAGAAAAAATAACACTGAAGGAAGCCACAGTTTGCCTGAAATAAAGCAAGGCAGCTAAGTTTATTATCTGGATTATTAATTGTGCTGGATTGTTCAGCTGCCCCAAGAATGTCACTTTAATCATTCAGTGAGCCTGGAGCTTGAGTCTCCAGAGATCATGTTCTGATCTCTCACATATGGTAAATCACATTGTTCATTAGACCCAGTCCAGTCACATGGAAATGATGTTCAGGCTATTTCTGTCCGTATCTGCTACTTTTCTTCCTGGATGTGTCAGTCTCATGATGAGGGCAGTGACTCCAGCTGATAGAGACACAATTGCTGATTGCAAAGAGAGACACTGCTGTGAAAATAAAGAGAAGAAGGTTTTATTTTCATTGTGGTTCAGGCTTCATGAGTGGTCTCTCTCCCACAGAAATACAAATTCCCTCGGAGAAGGAAGTTGCTGATGTATATGAGGTCACCAACACTGAACAGTGAAAAGAGGATGGATGACCTTGGGTACAAGCTGTTGGGCTGGGATGCTCAATACGTGGGCTCAGCTCCAAGAGGAAGGAAAAATTTTCACCAGTGTCATGAGATTCAGTTCTCAGCTCTCGACACTCTGTGCTGCTTTGTTTTGGTGGGAGCAGGGACTCACTTTATAAGTAGGAAAAGGATTTCTTGCTCTTCCCTCTGAATATCTGATGCTGGCAGTAGACAAGTTAGGAACAAGGTAATCTTATCCAGGATGGCTGTAAGCCAGTTGGGGATGACTTCTGGTCCCTGCTGGAGGGACAGAGCTTGGATGGAGCCCAGCTAAGGATGCAGCAAGCTCATGTTCAGGAAGCTGTCTCCAGTCACACATGCAGATGGTTCGATAGCGGTAGCTACCAGTAGGAACTGGCTCAAGGGATTCCCAAGCAGTGCAGAGCAATTGCAAGAGGACCCTAAAATGTCACATCCAACTTCTCACCCTGCACTGTTGGGGGGGGAGCTGGCAAGTGATGTGTGAAGTGTTGAGTCAGTATAAATGTCACAGCCAAAGGTTTTCAGAGTCAGAGTGACAACAGAAGGAGACACTAGTGCCAGGAGTTCTGACAGAGGGAAAACACTGTCACTGCCACTCTCCAGCACAGAGATTTATTGATGGTAACTTGGGATGTGCCATAAACAGGGGTGATATTAAATGAGTCTGACTCTCACAGGGGCTAAGTTTTACAACCCAAAGTGTGAGCTCTCTCTGCCTCACGGAGATCCTGAGGCATTTTTCCAGCAGCTCTCACGATCTCATTAAGTGCTCTCCCAAGAAGGGCTCCAACCCAAGAGAGCCTTCCCTGCCCAGCACAGAGCCAGCTGCTGAGGTCAGACACAAATACCTGCCAGAGGACCCAATGAGCACCCCTCATGGAGACCTCCAGGCCATCACCACCACCTCACTGCATTCACCATCATGGCTTTGTGAACTAAACCCTCATGTCAGTCAGTGGCTCTGACCTCAGTGTTAGCAGCTCATGCCCTGGGACAAATTTCTCCATAGCTGTGTTCTGACTGTACTCAACTTAGGTGAACCTTTGCTGAGATGTCCTCTCAGCACTGTCTCAGCTTCTGAGGACAAACTCATGGTTTCCTCCTTGTTTCCTAGAGTCCTTGGCTGCAAAGGACTGTGCTGTCATGCAAATGCTTTTCTTCTGCTCCTTGAATGCATCTGGGGCTGCTGTAACAAGCTCTGACTGTAACCTTTTTCCCTCATAATAACACAGCTCCACAGGCCAGACAGCTACCACCAGAAGCAGGCAGGACTTGGGGAGCCACTGTGCTTTTCTGCTGAAGGGTTCCCTTCTTCAGATAATACATTTTATCCCAGAACCAGCAAAATCTTCAGCAGAGCCCTGGGGATTCTGAATTCACTGTTCCATGTCACTTCTGCCTATCAAAGGTGAAGCAGGTCTGTGGAGATGAAGGGTAGAGCACCCGATGTCCACAAGCTCTGTTCTTCACAGGTTGCATTGACCAACCCACAGACATCGAGGAGAATTACCTAGTCCAGAAAGCTTATTTGAGGGAAAAGACTAATTTGGGTGATTTCCCTTGAGAAACCTTTTCCTTCTGCGCTCACAACCTTTCTCTCTGTTCCTCCAGTCTGCTCGCAGTTCTCCAAGGGCGTCTATGCCATCTTTGGATTTTATGAGAGGAGGACAGTCAACATGCTCACATCTTTCTGCGGGGCTCTCCATGTCTGCTTCATAACACCAAGCTTCCCTGTTGAAACATCCAACCAGTTTGTTCTCCAGCTTCGCCCAGAGCTCCAGGATGCCCTCATCAATGTCATCGAGCACTACAGCTGGCAGAAGTTTGTGTACATTTATGATGCTGACAGGGGTAAGTCACGAGTACATGGGTTATTAGGCAATCAAAGATAGTGGTCTACGTGGAGTCTTTGCCTTAAGAAGTCCTTTTACTCTGGGTTGCTGGAGGCTGAGAGGGTGGCTAGAAGGGCCACCCTACGTCTTCCCTATTTTCTATTCCATTTCTAAATATCCATTACTGCTGAAGGTGGGCATTGACTTAGATGAAGCATTATACTGACCCAGTATGTCTGTATTCATAGGGTCAGGTCTGAACCCCATCAACACAAGAGAGAGACTTAATGTTTAAGCAGTTTGAGTTTCAAATGGGGAAATGGTTTATATTGAATGGGTCCCATACTGAGTAAGGCAGTCAAACTGAAGGCCACTGAGTTCTGAATCAACAGCTGCTCAAGTCTCACCTGAGCCCACATCCAGGTGTGATACACGTGTGAGTTTCTGGGAGGTAGCTTGGTAAGCAACTTTGGACAGGGCTTGGAGCACCCTGTTCCAGTGGAAGGTGTCCCTGCCCGTGGCTAGGGGTTGGAAGTGGAGGAGCTTTAATGTCACCTCCAACCCAAGCCATTCTGTCCTTCTGTGAAAACTCCATGTTCGCTGTTAATATGTGTTAGCTCTTTATGTAAAATAACAAAAGCTTTTGCTGGGTTTTTAGAAGATATTTTCTAACTTTCTAAACCATGAACAAGGCTAGTGGGCTTATTGTTCTGAGATTCAGTTTCCCCAGCTCTCAGGCACCTTTACAGCACCAGGCTTGGAGGCTGAGAACAAAATGGACTTGGGAGGACAGTGCAGGGTGATTCACAGCACTGTCCTGGAAATTATCATTAGCCCTTGCAAGGAGGATGACATTAAGAGATAAGGAGAAGGTATAAAAGCATCCCACTCATTTTTCTTATCATGAGGCATGGGCACGCTGAATATCCTGAAAGGACAGCAGTAGGCAGGGTTATCTAGCAGGACTCCAGAGTGGTCCCAGTTATGTGCCTCTCTTCTGGAAGGCCGTTGATGTAATTTAGTTAAGATCCTTTTAAAAATGATTAAGTTTTCTGATGAGACGCTGCTGAGAGAGACAGGGGCACTGAATGTGATTGTGTGTTGTGATTGCTGAGGGTGTCCCTAACTCTAGGAATATGCAGCCTAAACAGATCAAAGATGAGAAGGAAACTGTGGCTGAAAGAAATCAAGTGATTTGGGTAGTGACAGACAAGAAAGATGGGGATTAGAGCCCTTATCTGAATCCCACAGCAGGCCCTGATCAACGAGACTGATCTACTGATTAAAAAGGAAAACCAGGCCTGGAATCATCCTATTTTCTGTGCTAAGACAGAAAAAGTGGGAGTCATTAATTCTAGCCCAGTTGTGTTTGGGGAAAATGCTAGACTATTAGCTGCTGTCTGTACTTGCGATGCTCTATCCAGCATGGCTTGAGGCACCTACGCAGGCTGTCAGAAGGATGGAAAGATGCCATTGCACAACTATAACCTGTTTCTCTTCCCCCTCTCTTCTCATCGTAGGGTTGTCAGTCCTACAGAAAGTGCTGGATACTGCAGCTGAGAAAAACTGGCAGGTAACAGCCGTCAACATCCTGACGACAACAGAAGAGGGCTACCGCATGCTCTTCCAGGAGCTGGAGAAGAAGAAGGAAAGGCTGGTGGTGGTGGACTGTGAATCTGAGCGGCTGAACATCATCCTTAGCAAGGTTTGTTGGGTGAGATGTCTGGGAGGGGTCTTGCTCGCAGGATGGGAAGGGTTGTTTCTCATGGAATAGTTCTCTTCCCCATACTTTTCTGATCCTTGTCTCATGGCAGCTGTCATTGCATGTGGTGTGTGTGCATTGGAGCAGGCTGCTGAGCTTGCAGATATTTCTCTGTTGTGTTATTGTGGAAACTGTAAAGTCATGTAAGTACTGGGAGCTCTAATGTATTCATGCTGAGTAAGCTCTGCTGTTCCATGTTCCCCACTTGCTTGACTCCTCTGATGAGCCCTTTACATCCTCTTAAGTGCCCAGTGAGTTTGCTTTGGGCTTATTCTTCCAAGCAGTGTGCACAAGACGTAGCACTTCCTTATTTTGCTGAGTTTTTCTCCAGTTTTCCCACCTTTTGTTTGTTAGGGTGGAGGTGTCCTCCAGCCTTCACGTGCAGCACTGAATTCTCACAAGCAGTGCCTACAGAATAGAAATGGTTTTATGGTACGTCTGTAGTGGCCTCAGGAGCACTGTCTCCAGACCAGGATAGAGCTCACCATCCTCCCAGGGCATCCAGGGTATAGCAAGATTGAACATTTCCAGCTCCTCTCATGCCTTGCAGCAAGAAGACGTTAATTCACAGCCGTCTCCTGGTTGATTTGTCAGCTCATGACCACAAGGCAGATGGCATATGCAATAGAGGACTCAGTTCTGTGCCCTGTCTTACTCATCCTCAATCTAGACAGGTCACCCAGCACTGCAGACCCTAATTTTCTCCATCCTCTTTCCATCATGCCTTCCTTAAGGCTTGCCCTAAGTCCTGAACATGGAAATCTGCAGACAGGAGATGAGTGCAAGCCCATAGACAGGTCTGAGTCCACATTTGTGTCCCCTCTTCGACTCCAGCCGCAACACCTTTACCTCTCACACCTACAGCCAAGGCCTTCCCACCACTGGGACTCCCATCCTACATGGCTCAGAAAGGGCCCCACAGCCGGTGTTCTGTGACTACCGCTATCATGCTTCTCATAATCAGCTCTCTCTTACCTCATGCTTCACACATCGCCTTGTCTAAGCTACCTGTCATTTTCTGTCTCACACTTCAGCTGCTCACTCTTTGGGGCAAGGACTGCCATTTCACCAGCTGCACGGCTCAGTGATGAGCAGAATCCATCCTTGATGGGTGTCTCTGGGTTCTATTCTATTACATATAATAACGTAGCAAGTAGGAGGTTTTAACCTCAAAGGTCATGCTCATGAAGGAGAGACCAGATTATTCCGGAGGATGAAGTCTTCTCTGATCATGGAGCAGCTGCAGTTGAACAACGTTTTTGACAGGATGACAGGACCTAGGCAGTGAATTTGCCTTTTCTGCCGGCTTCCTTTCCCTACAGGGTATATTGGATTTGTAGGGATAATGAAGTTGGGGTTTTTAAGCCTGGTTTATCTAACAGAAAGGTATGTTCTGTAGTCAAACATTATCTAATTTTCCTAATCTGAACAGGAAAATAAATCTTTCTTTCAAACTTGTTTGCATAACTTGAGCAAGAGGTTGAGGTCCATTCCAACCCAAATTATTCTATGCTTCTAAGAGTTAAGATTAGATATAAGTAAAGCTATTTGCAATACTAAAAATCCAGATCTTGTGATTCTTTGTTCTGCAATGCTGCAAAAAATGCCCATTCCAAAGGGGAAAAAGGAACAATGTTGTGTTTTCCTAATAAAAGACAGAGTAATACCAACAGTCATCTGTGCCTAACTGGTAACACTCCTGTTAGGAATAGGGCTGTGAATAACTTTTTCAGACCTGTGTAGTCCATTTTCATCCTCGTTTGCCTTCTTGCTCTGAGACCACAGGGATTTCTGAAAGCAGAGGTAGTTATCCCACAGTTAACAGGGGATGCCAGGTCTGTCACAGCATGCAGATGACTGGAGGGAGTCAAAGGCAGTGCTGGGCTTGTTATCACAAGAAATTCATCCGGGACTCACACTGGGGATGGCGGCCGGTCTCAGCTCACCGCACCAGCAACCTCTGTGTGGATATCACTTCTCTGTTGGCCCTGTCTCTTTGAGTGTCTGAGTTGTTCAGAGAGCTGCCTCAGCCTCTCAGGGACATTTTAATGCATTTATCTTCCTCTCTGACAAGCTTGTCTCTGCCTTTTCGGTGGCTGTGGATTTGTGCTCCCCAGTGAACAGAAGAGCTGGGGATGGCTGTTTAGCATCATTGCCTACATGTACACACTGCTGCTTGCACACACTTTTAGTTTCTTCTCCCCACTCTGTTCACATAACACAAACAACCACCACTGACTCCAGCAAGGCAGTCCTCATGTTCTGGAGACAGTAGCTGTAAAGGAGACAGTGTTTAATATGTTAATGATACATGGGAAAATGACCTGATTTCTTTCTGAGAGATTTCTCTGTGTCATGTCTCAACGGCATGAATTATCTTTGCTGAGGTAACTCATTTATGAGCCAGGCCTTGGTTCATGGCAGGATATCCGCAGGGCTGCACTGTGTAGCTTAATGGGATAAGTATGTGGTGGGTTGTATTCCATCAAAGCCCTGTATTGTTTCTTCCTTGTCTGTCATTAAAATGAATAACTGGAATTTCTCCTTTGCCAGTGTTTCACTCTGAGAGGATTTCTCTCTAATAGATGTCAAACTGGCCCATTAAGAAGTGGGTAATGAAACCTAGGTGGCCCAAGTGAGCTATCAGCATGCAGCCTTGCACAGCCTCTCACCATGTTCAGGCTAAGTGATAAATGCTATTATAACCTCAGCTTGCTACCGCTGTCCGGACACATTAGGACTGAGCAAGCATTTTAAAATAAATTAAGATCACAAACAACTGTGTAAAACACAGGAAGCAAGCCTCATAATTCAGGTGGATGGGCTGCAAGATTAACAGCTCAGGGAAAGCTAGACTGCAGCCCTCTCTGCTTCATGGACTCTGACACCTAATAAAATAACAAAGGGCGAGTTTGGGCAGAAGGAGCCACTGTCAATATTGTTGACACGGGAGAAATGGTGAATTTGATCGTAAATCTTAGACACCCCACTGCCCTGGAGGTGCTGCTTCCTCTCACAGGGTCTGGGACTTTCCGCAAAGGATGGTCTTAGGTAATAAATGGAGGACAAGTTGGGTCTGGTTTTGTTGCTCAGATCTGTCAATGGAAGACACCCAGAAAACTACTCTTAGTAAGGGTGTATATTTTATAGCCTTAAGTATACAGAGATTTTTTGCTGAGGGTCCCAGCCTACTCAGCAGAAGCCATACTAAAGGATCCTGTGTGGAGAACCACTGTGAAGTGAAGCTGGTGGAGCTGACACTGGTTGAGTAAAGAACTGCTACTAAACAAAGCTTTCATCGGAGTTAATTGCTGCCTCTACCTTAATGCTGGAAACCAAATGAGTTTTAATGTTCATACAAGAGCACTTCATCAGAGAAAGGCTAAGGCAGATGAACCACTTGAACAGAGCAAGTGTCAGCTCGTTTATAATCCGTTTGGAAATCCTTAAATGGCTGCTCACTATAATCTGGGAGTGCTGTCCCATGGGCAGGATCAGTCTGCACATGCCCTTGTCTGACACTTCTCAAACACCCTGGTATCAGAGAGAAGACCTGGATAGACAGATCTCTGGTCAAACTCAACACAGAAGTCTTATTATCATTCTAGCTGTGAGGAACTTTCTGACCTCACTACTCCCTGGCAACATGGGCAGTAATTCAGAATCAGTTCGTACAACAATGGAAATAAGCGGTAGTGTTGCCAGCAAAGAAACCTTGTGGAAACCGCACAATTCTCCCAGAAACTGCTAACTCTTGTTTTTACAGGTTCTTTTACAAGTTCATGTTGGTATGGGCTAGGTTGGTTTTTACTGACATCTTTCTATATGTGGATTGACTCAAATGCAGGTGGTGTCTGGCTCTAATAACCTGGTAAGAATTGAACAGTGCTGCTGGAAATCAATGCAGAGGAATTTCAGTGGAAACATGGAGTCAGCAAGAATAATGTAATTTTTAGCTGTATTGTTTTCAGTATTTTTTTAAATCAAGGGAGAAAAAGACAATTAGAGACCATCTCATGGAGGACTGTCTTCATAATCACAGGCAAGCCTGCTACAGGTGGTGCCTTTCTACCTAGACAGGTGAAACCTTTCCAGCTAAGATCAAAACTTTCAGATGTTACAGATCTGTAAGCAATTGTATTGATAAAAGAGAATAAAAACCTAACTCTGCAGGCATCAGGGAGAAAGGAGTAAGTGGCAAAGAGCGTATATTGGGACACCATGAATATGAAGATATAAATAATCTCAATGAACATGCAAAGGGAATCCTCTGTGTCTTGCTCAAGCAGCTTTGTTCTGGAGATGTGGTTTAAAGCAATCCCAATGCATTAAAAGAGAAAGATTGTCCAATAGTCTACACCTCCTGATATCTCGCTCAGGTAGGTGTCTGCAGCAGTGACTCTAGCTCGGACAATGTGCCCTCTAGTATTGCTTGATGTTTCAGATCCATTCACAGAACAAATGGATCCCAGCTCCCCACTTTGTTCCTTTACTGTCTGCATATAAATTTTGTTTAACCTTTAAAATAAAATAGGCACCACTGTTTCCCCCCCTGCCCTGGGTCCGTAGGACACAGGTTTGTTTAGGTAGTTTATTATTCCCTGCATGTGGGATCCACGTGGTGATATTGTCCTGTCTAATTTCAGACTTGATGCTTAAATATGCGTGAAAGCCTTGTACTTCTTCTAACAAGACTGTATACTTTTCCTTTGCTGTGTCTCCCTGTCCATAACTGAACAGTCTCATCGGGGAAAAAGGAGGGAGGAAGGGCAGAAGAAAACTCTCCTTCCTTAGGTTGCTCTTTGTTAAATATCTAAATATCTTTGGTTTTCATCTTGCAGATTATCCAGCTTGAAAAGAATGGGAATGGGTACCACTACATTCTGGCAAATCTGGTGAGTTGCCCTCGGTGGTGTTTTGGTTTTTTGCTGTCTCAAGTATCTCCAAGATCCTTGGGGTTTTGTAACAGGTTGGCCCTGGGGTCTTATCAGTTCTATCCTCAACTGGGCAAGGGAGAGAAAATATAACAAAAGGCTCTTGGGCTGAGATAAGGACAGGGAGAGATCACTCACTAGTTACCGTCATGGGCAAAACAGTCTCTGCTTGGGGGAATCAGCTTAGTTTATTACCAATCAAATCAGAGTAGGATAAGGAGAAATAAAACCAAATCTTAAAAACACCTGACAGTAACGGGGTAACAGGGAATGGGGGTTGTGGTCAACTCATCACACGTTGTCTCTGCCGCTCCTTCCTCCTCAGGGTAGGACTCCGCACACTCTTCCACTGCTCCAGCTTGGATCCCTCCTATGGGAGACAGTCATCCATGGACTCCTCCAACATGAAGTCCTGGCATTGCCCTCCTAGCTTGTTTCAGTCATGCCAGCAAGAAGCTGTTAACTATTAGTAACAACTTGCTTTCTCTAGTTTTCAGTATGCATCCCCTGTGTTTCATAGCCATCCTCAGAGCACTACTGAGGGCAGACTTGTTAATAATGATGCATTAAGATCCCTCTGACCTTCCAGTAAAACTAAAGTACTTATTTTCCAGCTTGGTGCTAAACCAGATGTGACTGTTATGGCTCCAAGGAATGAACTCAATGTAAAGATTTCTTTAAGTAAAGGACTGTCCCAGAGAGAGAAAGGAGAGCAGGGAGGAGCTGCCTGAGGACAGAGCAGTAGGGGGCAGTGTCAGGGCATCTTTCTGGAGCAAAATGCTGTTCTTTCCTAGGAGGGCGGAGAATTTTTCTGCCTGTGGAGGTTTGGGAAGAAGTAAGAGAGAGAGGAATATCCTCAATCCATATGGCAGTTGGAGGTTTTCCACAGCAGAACAGAATGTGCTCCCTAGATGTGTCCATCCATTCAGGGGGATGCGCAGTGGATGATGGGCTGATGTCAGCATCAGGGTGAGCCATGCATGCAGGGTCCAGAGCTATTCTTCCTTCCCACAGCTGCATCTCCAAGGCAGCACTGGGTAAACTTAAAACTACCAATTAGTCAAGCAGTTGCTGCCGTTCTCCTTCTCTCAATCCCAAGATAACTCTGTAATTTACAAGACAAAAATGGCCACATAATTACCCCGCAATGCCCTGATACTGACCCGGCACTTCTGCGCTGGGTGCCTACCGTGTAATTACAGAGTTAAAAATATTACACTGTGCAGGGGGAGACATGGAAATTGTAGAGCAGCCAATAACTTCAGCTGCTAATTTTTAAAAATGATCATTTGCTGTAACCCAGGTCCCGGTCCTCAGATCTTTATGAAAAGTCCCTTCATTAGAGTTAAGCAGGGAAGCTATTTGGAGTAGCTGGCGTGTGTGTATCTGCGCTTCCATGTCTACCCATATGGAAGGCTAAATGAGAGTCATATCACCTTTCTGTATGGTTTCAGAGAGATTAATGCAATCAAGGTGGTCTAATCCTTAGGTGCAGGAGTTTTGAAGGACGTTTCCCTCTGTCTTATGATGCCATACTCTCCTGCTTTCAGCCTGAAAAAGTACCCTTTTCCTATCTTTAATTTGTTTTCTTAGCCTTTGCACAAGTGCTGAGATGACAGAGCTGGTTGGAAGAGGCTGTATACCCAGCCAACATGGCTTATAAATAATTAACTCAGACCCAAAGGCTTTCCATTTCCCTAGACCCTCTGCAGGGAGATTCTACTCTCCAGCTGCAGCTCTGTGGACACTGGGTCTGGAGAGACAACAGAATCCACTGGTAATAGATGTGCTTTTCAAGCAGTTTAGATCTGGGGGGAGAAGAAGAGTGAAAGGAATTCAAGCTCTTTCTTTTGGTCTTTCCTGGTCCTTAAAACCTAGAATTATGCAAGAGGGAAACTGCACAGATATATTAATGAAAAAGAAAAAAGAATAGGGGGGAACTAGGCAGCACTGGAAAACTAGAATTGCACACCTCAAGGTCAAGAAAGCTCTCTCCAGGGCAGAAAAATCTTTGTCATTCTGTGTGCACATGAGCAGGTTCAGATACCAGAAACCACATCAGTTTCTGTGATGTGCTGCACCCACATGACGAGCTACTCACTACACTGTTCAGCAAGAACAATGGCAAAAAGACCATGAAGTTCCCATGTTCCTGAGAACATATGACAGTGAGGAAGGATGGCAAGCCTCCCTATGCAGGAACATCCAGGGATGTAATAGGGGATTGGCAGAATGTGGGAAGTCAGCGTCTGGCAGAGTTAAACCTTAGCGTGGATGCTCTGATCCAGGAGTTCACAGTAGGTTTTACCCTCTTCTAAGGACATCTCACTGCTGGATTAGAGCCTTCAGAGGGTGTAACGTGCTGTAATTTATTCCGACTGACTCATACGCATAGTGGATAGACCTTAAACACCCTACATTTTCCCTTGTAGACAAGTCCTAAGATGACAGGGTGTGCATTGCCCACCCACACACACATACCCTCATGTGCACACCCGTATGCCTAAAAACCAGCCTGATTTTGTGGAAGTGGCTTGTTCTGGAGCCGATAAATTAAGAACTAAAAACTGCAAGTGCCTGAACATTTCATTTCCAAATTATTTTAATCCAAGTTATTCTTTTGTCCTATGTGCTGGCTGATGGAGTACTGATTTTAGGACTCACATCCTATATGAAGATAAGGCTCCCAGGCCTGGCTGAGACATGCTCTGTTTTGCACAAGTCAAGTGAGGCCTCAGCTGGTTCATAGCCCCCAGGTTGCCCACACTACCTAGAGCAAGGGGATGAATTTTCAATACCTGCCTTTTGCAGCACATCCTTAATTCCTTAGTAACTTTCCCAATTATGGAAATGACACATGGGAACCAAATGTTGGGCAACACTTATGGATAACCCACCGAAATTCTTTTTTTTGGCTATATGCTTGTTCAGAGATATACTCAGCCCAAAAACAAGCAGTGGCACACTACTGACCAGTTATAGCAGCTCCAAACTGATGTTACATCAATGAGGCTGCAAGGCAGTGCACAGGCTGAATCAGGCCTACAAAAATCATCCATGGAAGCATTTCGAAATGGAGGAATTCCCTCTCTGGTTACAGATAATTCATGAACAAAGGGGAACTGGCTTGTATTAATCACTGCTTGTTCACCCAGCGGTTGCTGTCGGGTGAGAGTGTTAAAGCACCAAGCAGAATTTGACAGGTAGCAGCAAATGAAAGCTGGTATTTCCTAGCAGGAACAGCTTTCTTTTTCAGTGAAATTGCTGTTGCCAAGGTGAGACAATAATATTTCTGTGTTCACAAACAAAATGAAACCGTTCTGCACCTTAGGCCACGGGCAGACATCCTTCTCTGAATCTGTTATGCCTGTTAAGGACACAACCTGCTTTGTTTGCTCAACCCTGCTTGTCCCATGAAGGTCTGTCTGCAACAACACTGCAGGGGAAGGGTGCCTGTGAGCATCCTTGCCCCAGCTTGAAGCAAATTTGGCGCTGTCTGTGGCTTTTGTAAGCTCATAAAAACCTGATCCTCGACCAGCAATCACAAGAGTTACCTCAGTTCTCTTTTACCCGTTGCCAGCCTTGATACTTGTGAAGTGTACCGGCACTAGGGGGTTGTGATCGCATCTCTCACCCTCTGTCTCTTCCTTTTTGGAACTCAAAGAGGTTTGGCAACTTTAAGAAGTGTTTGGTCTTGTGAGTCTTATTTTTCTAAGCTTTGTTCTCAGCCTTTGAGAGCATCTAGCAACCACAAAGAAAAAATACAGTCAGTACCATCAGAGGACCCAGCTTAGAGACTTCTGGGATTCCTTTCTTTTGATGTTACAGGCTTTTTCCCCATAACCTCGGCTTCATGTATCTGTTTGTTCTATACCAGGGATGTAGATTGGCTACTGGCAATAATGGAAAACATCAGTTCTCTTGGGCAGAGAAAAATCTTTGTCTTAAAATAAGTGACATTGGTGTGACCTGTCTTTAAAAGAAAAGTACGAAAGACAGCTGCCACATACAATGTTTTAGCCATTTTTCCTTCCTAGGTTGTTCTTTTAGCAAATGCTCTTGTTTGAAGTTGAATAGGTAAGTGTATGAGATTGCTGATTGCTGATGCGAGGGGTAGCAGGGAAAAGTAAAGATAAAAACACTGTTGGTCAGCAGAGGTAAGCATGTTTTCCTGTGCCATTTTACATCAGCACGTGTCAGTGCCTAGTTAGACCATGCAGGATGTTTCACTTTGCAAGCACTTGTCTTAGCTTTAGAGGTTACCAGCCCAGCAGCTTTGCCAGCAGAGTGGCTTGTGCAGGAGTCAAGAAATACGTGCTGGTTTGGTTCAGTTCACCTGTGATTTGAATGGGCCTCTTTGATTTCCTCCTTGCCTCCTGCAAATGGAAGAGGGAGTTTGTGCACCACCAGGGCTGAGATGCAATGACCTGAGCTGACACAGACAGTGAAGAAGGAGCACCCTCCCAAACTGGCCGTCAAAAAGGATGCTCACATCCCTGGGGAGCAAAGTTCTCCCAGCACAGGCAGAGAGCAGCTGCCCTAAAGCAATGCAGGACATGTACATCCTGCTGTGGCTGTGTGGGGACAGTCTGCTCTGCTCATGCTGGGTACGAGCTTAGTGCAAGAAACAGCATAAATGTGATGTATTGCACTGGCCGTGGGTCAGTGGCTCTGCTCCTTGTCCCAGGCTCCTGATTCAGCTTGCCTGGAGCTAAAATGTTGCTGTCCTCGGTCTCCCATCATCTTGAAAGCTGCCATGTGTATTTTAATCACCCTCAGCTCTTAACACTGTCTCCTGCCCCCTGAAGTATTGCTGACCGAAGGTACAAACAAGGTCAGCAGTGATCGGGTTTGCATCACTAGCTGATTGGAAACTGTTCTGTGGGAGTTTCAAAAGGATGTGTACAGCATTGGCTTCTCATCATGGTAAGATCTCAAGATGCCTCATCTTGCAAAACCGATATTCTTATGTTGGAAATAGATGCCTTGTTTCTAAAATTATGCCAGTTAGACCTTTCCTCTTTCTGAGAGCTTGGTGCAAGCAGGCTCATGAGAAAACTTGGTTTTCCAGGCAGAGGAAGACAATATAATGTATCAGTGAAATTCCTGAGGTTCGAATTTCACTTCCAAACAGCTTTTCTGTGCTGATTCAAAAATTATCAGACACAAGAAACCCTTATAACATTATCTCATCTGAATAACTGGTAGTAGAAGACACAGTAGTGCCCTGAATTAATTTCTGCTTGAATTAGAATGTCTCATGTAAAGAAAATCATCTGGTTTTGATACAAAAATTTCCCACGTGGGGGAATATGAACTGCAACCTTGGAAGGATTTTTGCAAGAGCTAATGAAGGCTCAAAAGCATGAGTGACTTACTATGGCTTAAAAAAAATCAGTGAACATCAGGTGAACAACTGACAGATTTTATTACAGCCGTTGGAAGGAAAATTGTGTTTGCTTAAATCTCAGCAAGAGGGTGTTAAACTAACAGGTTTTCTCAGCCTTTTGCAGTCTCCTAATCCATTACCCCAGCTCAACCGGCAAAGGGTGATGTGAAAATCTGTAGTATTTTCCTCATGGTGACTTCACCAGTGCTTTTTTTCTAGTGAAAACTTGCCTTGTTTCAGCTTCCTCCATCTGATTTATGCTTCTGTTTGCTAGACCAAATATTCCATTACTAACATTCTGGTCCTTGCAAATTGTGATCAGGTTATCCCTTAATCATGTCTTTGACTGAAGCCCTGGCATCTGTCACTACACAGCACATTTCCCAAACCTTTAAATCAGTTTCTGCTCTGAAAGTTCTCTAAAGCAAACATCCAACAAGAGCATCTGTCCTTGTGCCAGGACTGAGCTTTTCAGCAAGATGTGTATGATCATTTATAACCAGAATCTCCTACAGCAGTAAGATAGGGCTGATGCAAATAATATCACAAAGAAGATCTGTACAGCTGTACCAAAGAAAGAGTTACTGGTTGTTTCCTGTCCCATTGAAGCCTGGATTCTCACCTCATTTGGTTTGCTTTGTGTCGATAGACCATGATAAAATAGACTCATCAGTCTGCAGGCTTGGGACCCTGTCTGATAGTTCCCCCTCCTCCCATCTTTCTTTTCCCTTTCTTCCTCATTTATTTTTGTGTTACAGTGAGGACTCATATGTTTTGCTGCCACAATGAGATCTGACACATTAATAATTGTGCAGAAGAGAAGAAGGCCTCTCCTGTTGGAAAGCTTGCTGGAACGAGACTTGAGCAGATGGGCTCTTTTTTGACGTACCCTCGTTATTAATACAAAGTGATGGGAGTGAGGAATGACGCTTCACTAGGGAAGTCAAGCTTGAAGATAATTTGGTATATTAGGGATGCTCCGTCTGGAAACACTCAGCTTCTTGCTCCCTGCAGAAAGCCACTGGCATACCTTGGAATGACAGGAGCCACTTTGCATTCCCTCAGCTGATCTACAGCCATTCAGAAGCAGTTGTTTGCTTTGCAATGTTTCTTACAATCATAAAGTCTGCTAGGAGCAGCAGTCTGGCATTGCAAGCCATACATGGATGCAGCTAAAGAGAGCTGGCCTAGTTTCCCAGTGCTGCCACAGGTTTCTGTGGCACCCACCCAAGCTCAGGGTGAATTGCTTACACGCTTTTTGCTTTAAAAGGAATATTTCAGTGTGTGACTTACAAACAAAAAGAGAGAAAAGAAAAAACATAGGCTCTGGTCTCTTCATCCCAGATAGAAAGGGACTAAAGAAACCTGATGTTCATTTCTGGGTTTTAGGTTCTGTTTTAGTTTCAACCTAAAGGACTGGTTTAGGTTCAACCAACAAGCCTTCTGCAGGCAATTCAAGAAAAAGGGGCATTTTCTGTCCCTTCACTCAGTTATGAACTTTACCAGTATCTGGGGGGGATCCGGAGGGCTTAGGAGGTGCAGAGAGACAAAATAGCAGTGTTTCTCAGCAATGGGGCAGTCTTCAAGGAGCCTCATGTCCTTACCCTCAGGGAAAGCCAAAACTTGGAGCAAAGGCATGGAGAATTTAAGCTGTGCTGCAGGGAGGTTTATGAGACAATGAGCTACAGCCTGCCCAGAGCTCAGCCCTTCCTGCCTGTTACTGCAGCTTCAAAGGCACAATTATACTGCAGGGAAAGTGCCAGCAATTAACACCTATTTACTGAACTATTTAGAGAATTTGGAGGTTCGGGGCAGTGGCTGCCTGCCTGTCAATGTCTGGGTACAGAGGTGAGGCTGCTGCTGTCTCTGGCATTGCTGTGGGCTGGGATGATATCCCAGAAGGAGCAATGACACCAGTGTGTGAAGAGGAGGCAGAGGTTTAGGACAGTAAGGCAGTGAAATATGAGGGTGAAAGGAAGGATGCAGGGAAGTGATGCTGGAAGATTTGAGGAGGGTAATGCACGAAGGAACAAGGCTTTCTCTACACTGTCTGACCCACATCTGCACTCCCCACTCCATGTCTTGGCTCCTCATGGTTTCTAGGGTATAAATAAGGAAACTGGCTCATTTCTGGAGGGTTTTCTTTTCAAGACAGATCCTTCTTGGACCAGTTAATCAAGATGGATTCATGAGGCCCATTCCAAGTCATCAGTCTTCCTGCATTATGCATTTCCTTTGATGACTGAGCCCACGAGCAGTAGAGGGGAATATAAATGTGTGACTTGCTGACACCTCTTCCAGCAATCAAGGCATAGAATGGGACAGTAAAACAACCTTTGGCTGAAAACTGTTTTCAGTTTGAGAACAGCATAAAGAGCAGATGCAGCAAGGAAAGCACAATGAAAAAAAAACCCTTTCCAGTACTGCTCTGTTTTCTATTTGAAGGCATGAAGGTCTGTAACAGCCACCCATATGATTTAGTAGCAGCAGAACTTCTGCATGTAATTGCTTTGTGAGGCTCATTAATGCAGAGAGAAAAGTCCCTGTTATGGGCTAAAGAGCAAGTTCCCTCCTTTGAACTGAGCCTGGCTGCTCCTTGCAGATGCTGTGAATCAGAGGAGGGGTAGGAGGAAGGCTGTCTCAGCACGGATGGTTCCAGATTTCCATGGTTTATTGTCAGCCTTCTAATTTGATGGCATTCAGAGAAAGCCAGGCATTTTCCAGGCACACACCAGACAGGAGGCCGTGTTCCCTGTTTTGCTGAAATGGTTTTGCAAAGTGAATTTAAATGGCAGGGACAGCTAATCCTGCTGAAGGGCAGGGGGTGGGCTGACTGACATGGTGTCCCTTCCAGCCTGGTTCTAATGGTCCCCAAAGACCTGTGCCTGAAGAAGTGTTGTCTCTCCTGGAGTACCTATGTGCAGTGACGATCTGACGATCTGGGGGCATGTAGAGCTCCACATTGCCTCTGGGTTCAGTGCTTGGTCTGGAGCACGTGTTCCTTATTTGCTCCTCTTCTGCCCTAGGGTACTGGCGGTGATGTGCAGGGAGGTAAAGCTGGATACCTGCATGTCCAACAGATATATCCCAGATGGATGAGATCTAAAGAGCCTGAAGAAAGTCAAATACCGCCAAATTCCAGGGGCTCAGCTCATTTCCCTGAACATCCCACAGTGCTCCAGACGTGGCTACAAAGCCAGTTTTTGCCATTATTTACTGGCAATTTCTTGAAATGGTTTCAAAATCAATTGACCACTCTGTGGGACCACAGAGATCCCATGGAGTACATCGTTCCAGCACTGCTCACTTCTTGCTGTGTTAGATTGGATGGCAAAGGAAAGAATTTCTATGCCATTGCTTTCCCAAAGCTGTTGATACTTAACATGCTGCTGCCAAAGCACGTCTGCTGCCCCTCAGTAGTGGGTTGCAGTCTTTCCTTAGGCAATTTTTAAGAATTTATTTTCTATTTTCCAAATAAGACCAATTGAAAGCTAAATAAAAGATTCCTTTTATTTTTTGTTTGTTTGCTATATGTGGCTGTAGTTAGTACATGGTGACAGATGATTGATGACTTTTTATTTGCAAATATTGCAATTCTCCCATTCTCTTGTTTCCTACAAGCACTGACTGATATTCCAGAAAGACAGATAAACATATTCAATTCCTGATGCCACTTTGTCAATAGAAGCATTTTCAAGAGACAGTTTGTGTCACGTCTGGTATTTTCTTGTTTATATGTTAACCAGCAAGAATTCACCTCCTCTAGGAGTTATTTTCTACAATATCTGACCCCTGCTATTCCCAATTCATTGGCTGTCATGTCACCCAGACCTGCCTTGAGCAGATTTCAGTGGTGCAGTGATTAAAGGTCCTTTGTAATTAGAATTGTTCCTATACCGACCTTTTACTGGGGCATGTGGAGAAAGGATAGCAGGTGGCAGCAGTTGATAGCAGCCAAAATGCAAAGCTGTATTCAAGGTTAATGATGTCCTCCATGGTCACAAATGCCTTAAACAATTGGAAAACCTTCAGAGGTCTCCACACCTTTTAAAGAACCTGAATTGTGCCAAAAATCAGTGAGGAAAAAGTAGCATGATCTCTGGGAAGAAATATTTTGTCTATTCATATTATTTTAAAGCTTTCTGTAAAGAATATTGTTGAATACTTGTTTCAGTTTCAGAGTGATTTGGTTTGGCGAAAAAAGTGAAAAACAGTGTTTTTAACCACTACAGTCTCGTCACTGGTGTTGTAATCTTTTTTAGACTTTTCCTATTTAAATCTGCGTATTGAGGGGGCTAAATACACCAGACATCATACTCTGTTGAGAACTTGGCCTTTTCTTCATGCCTTTGCAGGCCTTCCAAGGAGGAGCTGGTGGCACAAACTTCAAGTTGCTGCGTGGTAGTTTCTTTTGACAGATCTTTTTCCCCTGAGTACCTCCCAGGAGCAAAATGTCAGTGTAATTTGGTCCTGGCCATGAATAACCAGTTGGCAACCTGTGAGGTCCCTCTTACTGAACCTTAGGAGCTCTGTCTGTCAAAAAACACTTGGCCTGAAATGCATTAAGATGTCAGGGACAATTATGCTGCTGCATTTCCTATTCATTAATCACAGCTCTGGCTTTCTGAAACCCCTACACTAGCAATTACAGGCATGATTGATGTGGGTTTAACCAGCATCCTGAGGAACGCGTACACACAAAATACCACTTTTTTTTACTCACCCAAATCACTGCACTTTGAAGAAAAACAAATCATCTGTTTCAAGCACCTTTACCCCTATATCCAATCCTCAGCTTTAGAAGTAGATGCCAAATTTCTTGCAAAAACCTAGACAAAAATGTAAAAGTCTTTAAAGACATTTTTGAGTCACTTAAGACTCCCTTGGTCTGACACTGATGTGAGAGGCCAATTTAGTCTTTTCCTTATAATCTGTTCCCTAAACAGGTTTCTATCTAACATCTTGATCCTGGCTTTGGAAGTTATAAGCTAATTAGGTCCCTCAGTATACGCACAGAGGGCACCATTTTAGGAACCTGACTGGTGTCTCTTGGGAATAATGGGACTTGGCTTTTTTTATCTCACTCCATCATCATATGTCTGAGAAGACTGAGGCTGAGAAAGTGCCTACAGAGAACATGCAGTAGCAAGGCAGAGGAAAGGCAGGGTTCAGACAAGCTCTTCTGGTGCTTAAGTGATTGCATTGTGCACAGCCCTCTCATTCATTTTCCCTCATGCATTTTGGTTGCTGATGCTACTGGTGGGAATAATTCATGCTTGTATTCCAAAAGAAGAAGCACTAGACCTAAGCCTGTCCCGTACACAGCAGCCCAAGCTTAGGAGGTCTAAGTCTCTTTTCAAGCATCTATTTTTTGCAAGAAGGAGCAGCAAGCAATTTTGCAGAGCAACAGCATTGAAGAGATAGGATCAAGGATGGGAGACCAAAAAATGACCTTGCAGTGTATTTGTGATTATTTTTTTTTGCCTCTGACTCAACAGGAGTGACTAATCCTACAATGCCACCCTAATACACATATGTATTTGTGCACTTGGGTTTATCACATGCAGTGGACAGTAAGTAGAGGAGAACAATAAATGAAAGAAATGTATTTCATCAGTAATGTGAAGTCCAAAGAAGTAGCTTTTTTCTTCCAAATTGGCAAATCCTATAAACTGACCTTTCTAATAGTGTCCTTGGACAAGCTGAGCAACCAGCCATTCCTTGTTCTGCTGGAAGTTCATTCAGGATTTGGTTTTCCCTACAAAATGCGATTTGAGAAAAGGCAGCCTATCCATTGGTGACTGAGTGCATAAATGTCAGAGCTAGGGAATAATTCTTCCTGATATATTTTGAGAATTTGATTAGTTTCATCCAAGCATTATACAGGATATATTTTTTTTTCTGTTATCCCACTAGCTTTCTTGCAAATGAAGTTCTATTAATATGACTATTTGTGTCCCTGGGTGGAAACTGCAGGATATGTCCAGCTCAGAGCTTGTGAGAAAGTCAAGTTCACCCCATGGCAGGGGAAGTGGTGACTTTTCAAATGGGATTTTACCTCTCAGAGGGAAGAGATTTTCCTAAACTGGTTGTCATATTCATAGATAGGTAGGATTCCTTTTACCCACCTATAGAGGTGTTCCTCTAATGAGCTTCTCCTGTTTCTTTCCTCTACTAGGGATTCATGGATATAGACCTGACCAAATTCAGGGAGAGCGGAGCCAATGTAACTGGCTTCCAGTTGGTGAATTACACGGACACTGTTCCTGCCAGGATCATGCAGCAGTGGAGGAATAATGATGCCAGGGAGCATCCTCGTGTGGACTGGAAGAGGCCAAAGGCAAGTGGTAAAAAAAAATCCTTTTAATTTAGGGCCCATCTGTCTTAGTCCAATCTTGCTTTGCTCTTTAATCTTGCTTTGAAACCCTGTCACTTAATGCAGTTATGGACATTATCTGTTCCAGGTGCCTCAATACTGTCTAAATTATACTAGGCAGTAGTTGCTGCCTGCTAAGAAATACACAAGTTAGAGTTTCACTCAGTCTCCCAGTATTTACCCTCTACAAAGCTAAGGATTAAACATCTCATAAGGTTTGGTATATAAAAAAATACATAAACAAGAAAAAACATTAATTCTTTAACCTTTGCTTGCTAACTTGTTTACTAGATATCCAGGGATAATAAAGTCTTTGCAGATGTTCTCAGTATTTCAAATCAGTGTGTACATCTGAGGGGAAATATATTTTAATCCCTAACACAGAAGCCCCTGAAGCTGTTGTGGGGTGGGCGGAGGTTGGGATTTTTTTCTGTCTGACATTTGAAAACAAATACAATTGTGACACTCATCAATAGAAATGTCAACTTTGGAAGTATTAGTTTAAGAAAGTTGCAAACAAATACATCAATAGGTGATCATAGGAAAAGGAATTAAATCTAATGGTCACTGTTCATGCCAAGAGTTTTACACTGTTCTTTGTACAAGTTTCTGCTTGAATAAAGTCATCTATTGCAGAATTTTTGCAAGTAGAGTTTTCTGGTCTCCATCTGTGACCACAAAAGGTCACTTGTTGCTTAATTTTGGGTATCTCACATTTGCACTGTATAATGTATTCCTTAAAAGTTCAGGTCAGTGGTTCTAGTTAAACACAAGGACATGGGTAACAGCTTTTAAGGCTGAGTCCTCTTCAGCGAGTGCATCAGGAACTTCTTCACCCTCCCATCCTCTGGGAGAGAAGGCTTTAACTTAAATGAATCAACAGGGCAGTAATAATTGCAGGGAGCAACAGGCTGTTGAACTTCATAGATGGAAAGATTAAAACAGAGCAAATCATCTGGAAAGCTACTGTGAAGCAAAACAGTATGGCATGCCCAAGATCAGGTCAACCTAATGGGCAACATACAACTCTTCTCTTTCTAGTACACGTCAGCCCTAACGTACGATGGGGTCCGGGTGATGGCTGAGGCGTTTCAGAACCTGCGGAGGCAGCGGATCGACATCTCCCGTCGAGGCAATGCTGGGGACTGTCTTGCCAACCCAGCCGTGCCCTGGGGGCAAGGCATCGACATCCAGAGAGCACTGCAGCAGGTTTGAAACCCAATGTGTGCACTGCAAGGATGGCTGAACATAGCCTGTGGATGGGGGAAGAGGGGTGACGAGCAACAGAAATGTTCAAACAGGTTGCTTGGGGTGAGGAACTGATCCTACCAGAATAGAGCCAGGTCTCCTAAAGAGTTCAGGGGTGCATCGAGCAAACTGCTTTTCCTTGTACCGTGCAATGTGTCCTTGCCTTCTGTAATTTCCATTGAGTTCTGGGGTGGGAAAGCCAAAATATTACCCCATAAAATCATGGGTCCCTATTTTGATCTTCCTCTTCCCAAGGCAGATCATATTTTTGCAGATCCTTTGACTCTCTGTGAACTCAGCTTCAGTTCCAGACTGCTAATGAAGGTTAAAACCATGTGAATTCTGCCTTATGTGTTGGCTGTCATCAGAATGTTCTCAGAGCCCAGATTATAGCTTGTTTCATACTGTGAGGATTCATAGAAGTCCTAATAGCGGCCATTTAGATAGCTTAGTCCTTAAATCTGATAATCTTGCTTTTTCATCCTGCATAAAAATTTAGATTCTTGAATAAATAAAAAAACTGCATGAAACTTACAGCAAGAGAGAAAAACAACACACATTTATCAAAGACTTAGATAGAATATTTTAAAATTTCATTAGATTTCAAGACTGATATTAATCTCTAGAATTTTTCTTTATTTTTTTCAGGTAAAAATAGATGATCCCTTTCAAATACTGCTAGTTCAGTGTTATCCGAACAGTTTATTCTACCTTCTTTCCTTAACTATGAAGAAGGCAAGAAGAATAAAATTATTTTGGTTAATTTGCATCATATGTAAACCCCCTCAAGTATTTTGTTTTGGTTTGGTTTTGGCTTACTGGTAAACAATTCTTTTAAAACCAAATCTTGCATCTGATTTGATTTTATTGCTTGGATTCAATTTTTTCCCAAGCCTGTGATTGACTTTCTGTATGACCTTGGGCAAATCACTGTCATAGCTTCTCCAAACTTATAATAAAGTCAGCCTCCATGATGTATTAGGGAGACCAGTTACCTAATAAACACAAAAGACTTGGAAGTCCTCTGATGAACAATGGGTTCTCAAGTATTTTCCTTTATTGAATTTAGGAGAATAGGGTATCAAAATTAGACAGCTAGACAATACAGTTTTGTGTGTGTTGGAAAATCTCCTCTGAAGTTTCCTCATCTCTTCATTAAAGCAATTTCAAAAGTCTTAAGTTTTCAATTGTGACTTTGGGGGAAAAAGCCCACGAAGAACCATTTACAAAAGTTGTTTCTTTACCATTGAAAAATTATAATTTTAAAAAGGTTTGACCAGTACAATTGCGATGGTCAAAATAAAAGGCTCTGAAACAAGAAATCTCCTAGGGAAATCTGAACTCTGAATTTAATAATTATCCAGCATTTAATATTGTAGCAAGAAAGAGGCAGGTGGAATAGAAGAACTTTTGATTAGATTGAAGGTTTGAGTTATCCTTTCTGTGAAGACTCACAATTAGGGCAATTCTTACAGCTATTCACAGTGTGCTTTCTCTTCACCTCCCATTTACTAACACTTAACATTTTATAAGCTTAACATTTTAAAAGCAAGAAGTTTGTGTACTTGTTTCTACTCAAACACCTGCAGTATGCTCCAGAATTGCCTTATTTCTCTCTGGAGCTGGAAGGAACCATGTATGGCAGGAGCAAAGATTAAAAGCATTTTGAAATATTCTGCAATTTTCAAAACCAGAAATCTAACACATTTCAGCAAAATGTGTGCTTTTATTGAAGCGAATTACTTTGGGTTTTTTTCCCCCAGGGAAAATGCTCACAAAATGTTGTTTTAAACCAGTACTCTGAGGTTTTAGTTTAACTTTGAAAAGATAATGATAATTTTTGACATATATTTTTGATAACATTACTTAGTTATCACATCTAGTAAGCAGGTAACTAAGTGCTGACTAACCCTGTAAACTAGAAGGCAACAATAGCATCCTTCTGCTCCAGCTCCCCCAGCAAAGAACCACATGTCTAAAAATGCTCCATGTCTTCAGTTGATTCTACTGGTGCTTAGCACTATTGCAATCAGTCCTCACTGTATTCTGTAGTAATTCAGGGGATCTTTTAAAGGGTGGTAAATGATGGAAAGGTTGTGCTGCATCCTCCACCACGGATGGGAGAGATCCCTTTTGCTGTTTCATTGGCACATAGATATCACAGGATTAAGAATTCATTCATTCATATAGAAGAAATTGATTCTGTCCACCTGCCTTTTAGTGCATGTAAAGCTACAAACACCCATGACCTGAGCTTCAGGGTTGGTCAGAATCTGAAAAGAAAACCCAAGGGGCCATGAAAAAAGCAGCTTGGGAGTGCTTAAGACAGTGGTGCTTTTGCAGTGTATCTGTATTTTATGGGCATGTTGTGTCTTGTGAGAAAGGAAAAGTGTATTTCTCCAAATGTCACCAGGAATACCTCTTGACTTGAAGGAGCTGCAGAAAATAGTGGCAGATGTTGATTTTCATGACAAACCTTTGCGATAATAGTTGGAAAACAAACACCCTTTAAACAGATTAGCAACAGATTTCCCCTGTAATAATATATCCTCATTTCTTCACAGTGGGTCTTTATTCTGAGCATCTCAGAGTACTTAAAAAGGCTGCTAAGTACCTGTTCCCATTTTGCACGTGGGAAGACTTCGGCTGCAGAGGCAATAGATTTGTCCAAAGCAAGTGGAAAGGCGGAGAACAAACCTTTAATTCCCAATTCAGAAGCATAAGCACTTCTCTTGATGGTCTATTACAGAGACCTGAATTTACACTCCTTTTCCCATGTTCCTGATCCCCACATGCTCTATGTCCCTCCAATCAGAAGCTCTTCTCCACACCATGCTGGGCACTTTTGCAGCAATTCAAATGGCCACAGTGAGAGGAGAAATTCAGGATATGGGATGTGACATGAACATAGTTCCTCAGCTCGGCAGTGTTATCAGCAGAGTTTTATGATTTGAAGTTTCCTATACAAATTTAATTTACAATATGAAATTGTCAGGTTTTATTAAGCTGGTGAAGAATTACATTTGCTTGTTAATTGGTAGACTCCTCTCTATCAAAAGACGGCAGCTGGGAGCTGTGGCCACAATTTCATATTTCCTCCCAGTACAGCTCCTGATCTGAACTGACAAATTCTTCACCAAATCCTGACTCCAGGTCAGATTTAGACAATACAAACAAAAAATCCTCCACAAAACCCAAGGAGCTCAGAGCTGATTTAGCTCTTTGTCACATCCCAAGCAGTGATGTGCTCACACATCTGAGCTGGCATCTGAGTGCAATAATAGACCACTAAGTTTCAAGAGAAAGGGGTTTTAAAAGAACAGGTAAGTTAAGAGAATGACCCTGCACAAGGCCAGGCATGCTGTAGAGAACAAACCTAAGTGAAAGGCAGTCTCAGACAGATGTCCTCTCTCTCCTGCATGGATCTAAAAGATGTGACAGCACCCTCCATCCTTCTTTCCCTCTTAGTGCTGTCAAATCACCACCACATGAGATCCTGACCAATTTGCTCTCCTCATTGATATTTATGTCTTTAAGGTCCATTTTGAAGGATTGTCTGGCAACGTTCAGTTTAATGAGAAGGGACGGAGGACCAACTACACCCTTCATGTGATTGAGATGAAACACGATGGGATCAGGAAGGTAAAGTAGAGAGCGATCTGAGATCCTGTGTCAGGCACCAGCCTGGTGCTCGTGTTATGGTGTGGTTAGATCTCAGCAGATGTTTCTGTTCATGAGAGCTTGTATGTGGAGTCACAAGTGCGTTCCCAACTCCCTGCATAAGCAAAGGCAAGCACTAGGGAAAATTAATGGAATATTGCTAAGGAAATAGCAATATAATAATGGAAGGAGTTAGCAAGAGCAACAAAGCCATCTCAGCTGTGGGGCAGGGATTTCCAGGATAGTAAAAGCTTGGCCAACTCAGCCTTGCTATTGGGAGGACATACTGTCTCGAGCCCAGCTGCTCTCCTGCTTTTTCAAGGATGAGCCAAGGCTGAGACAGGTTGATGTAGTTTGCCCTAACCAGTGTAGCTGACCCTTTAATGTTGACCTAATTCTGTTCTCCTTGAGGTGACAAAAGCTTTACCATTAACTACATCCTGATAGCTACACAGACATCTGAGCTGTTCTGGAGTCTTGATCTCTTTCTATATTTTTGTATCTTGGGCACTTTGAAAAATCCAGCCTTGTTCAGTAATACTGAGCTCTTGAAATGCTAATCCTTTGGAAAATCCGACTCCATGTGCTTATGTCCCACTTCAGATATTGCCTATCTGAAGAATAAAATAATTCCCTTATTCTGGTGGCAAAGGAAAGCTACTAAATATTTTGGAATGGGGCATTCATTGGAATCCCTTCATATCCCCTTAATGCCCTGAAAAATAAAATACATGTTTGAAACTGAGAAAAATAACAAAAAATGAAAGTTCTACATTTGCAGCCCCTACCCCAACTCATACTTACACCTGAGAGCAGTTGATGAGAAAGATCAGAGCCCACCACAATCAAGCAAAAAAAGGCACATTTCTCAGTAAGAAAGAAGCACGATTTTGAAGCTGCACAAAGTGATCTTCCTCCATGTGAGGCCATTGATAAGAGCAAAAATGCTGTGTTGTGTCCAGTTTGGGCCTCTGAACATGAAGAAGGTGGCAATCTAGAGAGACCCTAGGGGAGAAGAAACAGAATAGTTAAATATCTTGATTTTGCTATTTATTTGCTGACAAAAATGATATATTTTGGAAGACATGTACATCACTGCCATGACACATATTGTATTTTTGAGATCCACCAGGGTAGCAGTGCAAAACAAACATATGTGTCTCCATTTATATTGCACTGAGGCAGAGCTTTGGAAGTTCTTTCCTTACTCTCTTTTTGTTTGTGCGATGAAAAGAGATTAGAAGCATGTGTAGATTTTTTTCTCCTGAGCTATTATGATCTCTAATCTGTCATCAGCAGGCTGCTGGTCATGCCCTTTCCCATTTACTGTGTTAAGAAATTCCTTTCACATGAGCAGAGCTCAGGCAACTTCATCCTTACATGAGTGATGGAAAACCTCTTATAAAATCAAGTCCTCAAAGTGGATAACCTCAGCAGTGATCTTCCTAGTGATACTCGGTGGCACTCTGCTCTACCAGCAAGCAGTGATAGGTCAGCCCAAATCCCTGATAAGCTCAACTTAGCATGAGAATTCTTTCCATTACTAAATTGTTCAGTTTATTCATAACATTAAACTTTTTTGCATTGGCCAGGGTTGGTTTTTTCTTCCTCACTTGATTTTTTGTCTTGCTGTCTCAAGATGTGCTGAGTCAGTCCTATGTTCATGTGGGTTTTCAGATGCAGGACAGCATTTTAGCACCATGTAGCATCTGAACATGCAGCAGGTATGCTCACCATTAAAAAAGTACTCTGAAGTTACACAGGGCAAGTGTGAACTCTTGGCGTAGGGATGCAGCAGGGAATGGCAATAACCCCCCAGTGCCATGTGCTTCATGTTTTTACATGCATACAAGAATTGCGCATATCATGCATGTTATTTTCAGGCTGGAGGCATAGTGGGATGGGAAAGTTCCTGGTCCTCCTAACAAAAGACATCAAGAATCAGGAGAGATCTCTCGTTTGGTATGAACATACAGAGGGATTTGATCCTGCTTGGATAACCCTGTTACCATATCCTAGCTAATATTAAAAAGAGATACCAATAAGATATCCTGGGTTTGTATTTGGCAGATTGGTTATTGGAATGAAGATGAGAAGTTGGTTCCAACAGCCATTGATACTCAAAGTGGCAATGAATCTACAAGCCTCCTGAACAGGACTTACATAGTCACAACTATCCTAGTAAGTTCTGTTGCTTCTATTCCAGCATTCCGTCTACCCCATCTCCCTGATGTGCGGACTCTCTCTCCCCCCTCACATGCTCTCCTTTGCACTATATCATTTTTATAATAGCGATAACAATAATAATAATAATAATAACAGCACTTACTGTTCCTGCCGGGTCCATAAAGGTATCTGAAAATTACTGTGGTTAATTAAATAGGTATTAAAGAGCTCTCATGCTTAAGTGTAGAAAATACAAAAGATTATGACAAGATAGTAGAGGCATCAGTATAGGTAAATTAGGACCATTATACCTGTGCTTTGTATTTAGCCCACAGAATGGGGGCTGTAATTCCGGGAAGGATAAGCTGTATTGTGCAGAGAAGCTGAATCATAGCTTCAAAAACAAATCTGCATTATAATCATGAAGGAATAATATGTATCCCCTAATGTATGGTATCATGTATTGTGTCATCGTATAAGCTTACCCTGCAGAAACATGAGATTTTACTAACTTGTTTGTTGAACACATTACTGTGAGTCTACAGAGAAGACACAATACCCAAACTGAATTAAACAATTTAAAGCTCTCTCCTCCTGTCCAGCAGATTTGATTCTTCCTCTGCCCACACATGCAGACAAGTCTTTAAAAATTCACAGCTCAGGTGCATTCAATATCCCTTGCAGAGCTGCACTGAAAGATTTGTTGCCCACATATCAAAAAATACCTGGGAGGTATTCTATTGCCCTCAGGTCCATTGCTGCAGAAGCTGCACACAGATTCTGCATGAATTAACAGAAAGTGCCACAATAAAAATCACACTTCATACCTCCCAGAATAAGTCCACAGTGTATTGACTGTGCTCTTTAGCACATGAACTCAAAGATAGAGCATGGGGACCAGAAGCTACATGCTGGGCTCTAGTCTAAGCCCCAGATGTGCATCTCTAGGATGTGGAGTGTGGCTTAATATCGGTCTTCTCTGTGCCAGGAAGACCCATATGTGATGCTCAAGAAGAATGCCAACCAGTTTGAAGGCAATGAAAGGTATGAAGGCTACTGTGTGGAGCTCGCTGCTGAGATAGCAAAGCATGTTGGCTACCACTACAGGCTGGAGATTGTCAGAGATGGGAAGTACGGAGCCCGGGACCCCGACACCAAAACATGGAATGGCATGGTGGGAGAACTCGTTTATGGGGTGAGTTTCCAACCATATCCTTTGTCTTTAGCTCTCGGTACTTGAGAACACGTTTAAGCCCTAGAGTAAGAAGGAGCTGTGCCTTCTGTCAGCCTGACCTGTCTTGAGGACTGCAACTCTGATAATGCAAATAATCAGCCCAAGTAAAACATTTTAATTTAGGGAAGGACAGCACATTTTGTGACTGTGGAAATGTCAAAATGGCTCCTTTCAACAGTTCCAAGATTCTTTTTCTTTCCATTTTTGGAAAGTATTGGAAGTATTGAAAGGTCAAACTTTCCCATGGGCAGAATCTTCAAATTTTACCCTATTTTATATTTGCATGATAATGGCAGGATGAAAGAAGGATAAGATTTCAAACACTCAGATTAGTGAACAGTAGGACTAGACTACTTTCTGCCTAGCCACTCATTTCCAACATCTTGGATATACACCTTCACTCTACACTTGTAAACCTGGTTCAGTCTGGTAGCTCACATTCTGTGGTGTTTAGGTCATCCTTTAGAGGGGTCTAATTTTCCCTTGTAGAGAAAGGGGAAATTAGTGTGGGAAGCATCAGAGCCCAAGTCTCTGTGTCACTGTGTTGGAGCAGGGAATGATTAGCCTCCTGGTAGTAGCTCCACTGCATATACTGACAGCCATTTCAATGCATTTGCCTTTCCACTTTCAAGGTGGATTGTAAAATAAACAGAGAGTGCACATCAGTGTCACTGGAACATTTTTTTCCTATTCTCATGCAGTCAAAAAAGCTGTTCCTGATGGAAGTAAACATCCTGGCATCCTTTTTCAGGCAATTGGCCTTTTCCTTGCCTCTTTTGATGTCTGGATGACAAAGCTCTTTCAGCGAAAATCATCTGCATCAGACTGTGACATCAGTGGATAAGTCAGACCAGAAGAGCTAGGTGGCTGCAAAAAGAAATGCTGTGATTCCAAAACATGAACTGGTAATCAGCTGAAAAAAATTGAAATATTCCACCAATATTATGGGATGCTCCTTTTTGCCATTTCTCTTGAAATTGGTTTTGTATGATTTTTTCCTGAGATAGGGGTAAACAGAGATCAATGGAACATACTGTGATAAGCTGTAGTTAGTAGATATATTTTTATCCCCAGAATGCAAACCTCTTTTCTGTCTCTCCTTTTCAGAGGGCGGATGTGGCTGTGGCACCATTAACCATCACTCTGGTTCGAGAAGAAGTTATAGACTTTTCCAAACCATTCATGAGTTTAGGTATATCTATCATGATAAAAAAACCTCAGAAGTCTAAACCAGGAGTTTTTTCCTTTCTGGATCCTTTGGCTTACGAGATATGGATGTGCATTGTTTTTGCCTACATTGGAGTGAGCGTTGTCCTGTTCCTGGTGAGTCGCTTCAGCCCTTACGAGTGGCACACTGAGGAATTCGAGGAAGGACGGGATCAGCCAGCCAATGACCAGACAAATGAGTTTGGGATATTCAACAGTCTCTGGTTCTCCCTAGGAGCTTTCATGCAGCAAGGATGTGATATTTCTCCAAGGTGGGTTGCCTTCCCCAGTGAACCTTTTTCCAGTTCATGTGGTTTAATCTTTGCATGATTTGGAGCAGAACAGGGGTTTTTTGACCTTCCTTCCTGAACCATTGTGTGCTTTTGTGAATCAGTTGCAGATTCATACAGGATCCAAGGGTTCACAGATCTCTCAGCCATGAACTTAGGACCTCAAACTCGAGACCACAAAATACCATTCTAAATTTATCCTGGGGAATCCTTTCGAGGGCATTTACAGAAATGCAAACAAGACTTTCTAAAGCCAGCCAATTGCAATCAGTTTTTTTCAGGCATTTATTTTATTGTTGTTAGAAGCAAGATCATTTTAACACTATAGGGAAGCTATAAAATTCCAGTAAAGTAGGGAGAAACAGTACAGTAGGTACTCAGTGAAAGGCTGTATGGTCTGTGCCAAACATTATGGAGCGCACTGAGTGGCTTTAAGTATTATTGGTCTTTAGAAAGGTCAGAGAAGTACAAATGCACAAATTATATGTCTGACAAGTAATGTCTATAACTGAAGGATCTTTCTTGTGGTCTGTGTATATTCTCATGAGCAGGATCAGAGATGAGCCAGGGATAAGGTTTTTGACACCGCCAGAGTTCTGTGTCCAGGGCAGATGTCCTTAAGTTTTATGAGGCTGAAAAAGGGTTAACATGCTGTGGCCTGGGACATGGATTGTATGTATCCATCGTTCCCAAGAGGTGTGTTCTGGATATTGAATGAAGGGAGAACAGCTCTAGCACCAAAGGTGCTAGATGCTGCAGGACAGCTTGCAGGACACAGCTGTCTCACACCCACTCCACAACTCTGAGCAGCACACTCATCCCAGTTTGACTCAAACCAGAGGTACTGCCAGTCACAAGGATGAAGCTACAGGCAACATATGTATTTTCTGTGTTTACATGCCATGGTTACCTCTGAAGTGATGCTCTGATGAAAACAGAGAGCAAAGAAGCCTCTTGTTTCCTTTTTTCTCTATCCTTCCTTTTCTGGGCTTTGTCTCCCTTCTCTTCAAAGGGAATTTCAGCAGAGATATGTGTCTTATGGTAGACAGTAGGCGGAAAATAATTTCCCATATGCTGGGATGTCATCAAAGCTCAGGGGACAAGAAGGAGAGACAACTTCATCAGCAAGTTTAGCAACTCTAGTAACTGCACAGCTCCCATGGGATGGCGGTGGAGGCCAGACATCAGCTTGTTGGCTATTGGATTCCAGTTTGTCCAAATACTAATGAGCTTGGGATAGTGGGGAAATAGAAGCCTGCAGGGCATTTTGATAGTGACAGCTTTTATGGATATGTTTTATCATCTGATCGTTGATTATAAGGAATCCAAGCACAGCATTCAGAAAGTTTTCCCAACAGAGGGAATTTCAGCTTTAGCACTGCTTTGTAACACAGCTCCATGCTTTAGGATCAGGTTATTGTGATTATCAT
Organism: Neopsephotus bourkii; assembly: GCF_033783945.1. Classification (NCBI taxonomy): domain Eukaryota; kingdom Metazoa; phylum Chordata; class Aves; order Psittaciformes; family Psittacidae; genus Neopsephotus; species Neopsephotus bourkii. The sequence continues at coordinate 118,978 of NW_026900767.1, forward strand.
TCTCACTGTTGTTCTTGTCACCATTATTCTCATTTAGGAAAGAGAATGGCTTCCTTGGGGGACATTTCAGTAGTCAGCTTCTGTTCCAAGGAGGAAAGTGGAGAGGTGAAAAACTGAGACTTTGCAAAATAGGAGATTTGGAAACATCTTTAATAAAAAAGTGTCAGGGAGAGATCAGTGGGTTTGATTCAAACAACAAGATTTGCTCTAGCTAAACAGCATGCTTTGAATCACCATTTCAAAGGGTTGCTTTATTTTGCTTTGAAATGGGAAATGAGAATGGCTCTGTCATTATTATTTTAATGTTGTTAATTTGATAATCTTGATAATGAAAATTACAATTTCATTGAAATGAATATTTTCCCATGGAGCAAAACAGCACTTCCAGACTACAGATATTTGAAAGAAGAGAACATCTCAAAAATGAAATATGGGAATTATTATAACTCCCAGTACTCTGAGTACAGCTCCCTGAAATTCTTGCAAGTGGAGGGGTGCATTTCTATGAAATGAGAAAGGAAGGAGGAAGCAGAAGAGTGAGAATTTCCGTAGGATGCTGTTGTACAGAAAGGCTCTGGGCGCTCTCTCTATTTCACATGTACTTTTCACACAAACCTAGTGCAGGATTTCTGTAACACATCACTTAGCAAGGAATGCTTGGTTAGAACCACACTGTGGGCAGGTGGGGATCTGCTCTCTTCCAATATGTTTCCTATGTGGTTGCTTCTAAACTTATCGCTACAATCTCAGCATTTCCCAGTAATATATTAACCAACATAAATAGCTTCTGTTATACATCTGTTCTGTCATTCTCTCCCTGGCAGAAAGGAGCAAGTGCAGGGGTGTATTTTGTTTTTGTAGAGGTTTGGGGTTGTTTATTTCAGTTTTGTTTTGGGAAGGAGTAGGGGAAATTTGTCTGGAGGTTTGGGTTTTTTTTTTTCCCCAGAGCATGCTTGTTTTAAGTGCATATGCCTCTATGTATTTATCATAAAAAAATGTAAGACCAAAAGTGCAGACACATCACTCAGCACAGGGGGTGGTGAGCTCTGCAGCAATTCCCTGCTCTTGTAAACGTGCATTCCTCAGCCTCAGACCAGTCCCCAGGGAACTTTAGTCCCCAACAGAGACAGAAATTAGTTTCTGAAGGAAAGTGGCATCCTTTTAAGGACATTCTTACTAGCCAGAACTTCAGTCAGGTTTTTAAGTATGCTGGTCACAACCTACCAAGGACTTCAAAGATACGTTGTGGATTTGACACCCTGTGGATGGCCAAGACAGAGTGTAGCTGTGGGTTGTGTGCTCATAGCCTCTTCAGCTGAGTGAGGCTGCTGGGCATGAGGTAGACTGGTGCCCTTGAAGCTTTGAAACCTTCATGTCCAGGCATAGACTGGATGAGTATGACAAAGGCCAGGCAGTAACCAGTCATGGAGAATCCCAGCTGGAGCTGGTGGCAGTCTGTGAGTGCCTTTGGATGCTGCAACATGAACATGATCAAAGAATCAATCCCTCCTAAGCCGTAAATGGCATGACTCAATTGTAGGTACATAGTTTCAACCAAAGGAGGCTATTAGCTCCTGGACATTTCCCACTGGAGTGTGCAGTCCTATTCTGCACTATCAGAATGTGATTCAGTCACTACCATGTGTACTAATTTGTCCCAGCTGATGTGAGATATTCCCTGTTGTTGCCATTAAACTCTGTGCTTTCAGATTACTGATTACGCAGAACAATGGAGGAGAAGCAACATTTTGGAGTTGTGAGTAGTTGCATGTACATAGTAATGGGCAGAAATCAGTGAAGTCTGAAACGGGCCATAAACCATTAGGCTTTGTAAAGTGCCACCTTAACTTCAGAAAACAGTAATGAAATTGCAAAAGCACTCATTAAATGTGAAATACAGGCCCAGAAAGGAGATTCTCAGAGGTAATAAATATCCTGCAGCCAATAGCAGGAGCCTGCAGCAAGAGAAATATGAAGTAAATATAACTCACATTGTACCATTCTTCAGAAATGTAATATGATAAATTGTCTTCAGAGCTTAAAATAACCCCGGTGTGTAGCAGATGTGGAGAGTGGGATCTTGCTAACATCCAGGATGCTGCCATTCCTCACTCAGGGTAGACCTGAGGCCTTTGAGAAGGAGACTTTGGGGACGTCTGAGCTTCCCGACTTCCTTTGCAGCAAAATGAGGCATCTGAATTTTTCATCTGCCCCATTGTTTTCTACAAAATATATCATTTGACTGGTGTAAAACGGATAGAAAAGCAGGGAGCAAAATGTATATTTCTCTTGTCAGTTTCCTAGCTTGATCTCCTGTCTTTTATTATTGCCAAATATGTTGCTTCATATGTTTGAGCCCAAAAGAGACTTCCTGTATATTGGAGACTATTAAATTTAATCCCGTTACTCTTCCTGTGCCTCAGAAAACTTATGTTTAACTAAAATTAAATACATTTGGCTAAAATAGATCTTCCAGAAAGGAATTTCTTCTTCCTTTGAAGATACCAGGAGATAGAATATGCACAGTTTCTCTCAGCTGAGTGACTATAGGAGTCATGTCCCCAGTGGAGTTTGACAGGAGGATGAATAACACACAGTATCACCCAGTCAATGCAGCCATCCTTTGTGCCCTGCCAGAGGAAAATTAAACAGAGATCTCCAAAAATAAATCCAGCTCCACAGGGGCTCTCTTTATACTGAATTGTGGAAACAAAGCATATTTATTTTGATTTCAGATCAAAACATAGTGTGAGTAGAAGGGAAATGTATAGTCATATCATGACACAATAGGGTATCATGTCATGATACCTGGACAACACAGCTTGGTATAATCTGTGTGATTGATAACAGAGCTGGAGATACCCTGGTCAGCTCATGCTGGGTGTGAAATGATGGATGAAGCTTTCATCACAGCCTGTGTCTGGGAGAGAGCCAGACCTGAAAAGGGAGGTTTCAAGAGCATCATCAGGGATGCAGGATCTGGTTTGGAAAATGTGCCATAGCAGACCACAGCTGAGGCATATCTTGGCCACACCAGATTGACCCATAGATTGGGGGTGTTTGCTGCATGTAAAGAGACATGGTGCAAGATGCGATCTGCCCTTCAGCTAACTTGGGTTAAAGAGTTACATGGATCTTAACTTGTCTGTAGAGTCCAGACGTGACGTGCAGGGTGCAGTGGCACATGCTGAGCAGTGACCCCCTAGCTCTGGTAATGTGCTGCTTGGGGAGGTTTACTCACAGAGATGATGTATGAATGCGCTCCGAGGTGGGAAGAAGAGATATAAATTGCTGGCTGCTATCCAGTCAATAGATACTATCAATTATTTATAAGCATCTTGTGGACACTGTTATTTGTTTCTAGTGACATGGAAACAGGGCACTCCAGCTGATATATACAGTGTGCAGCTGGGCGTGTATTTCACTGCACACCCTTGCAGGGTCTCTATTGCACTCAATCACAGTGGATTGTCTGTGGAAGAGCAAGTATGGTGTTTATTATGTACCTGTAATTAATGCTGAAGATTTTCTTCTGCTATTTTTCCTGTTTATTTTACATTTCTTTTTAGATCAGTTGAAAAATACACAGGAGACTTCAGCTGTAGAGCTGGCGGAAATGACAGCAAAATTGCTCCACAAGTTGTTGAGGTTTTTTTTCCTAAACTAGCCTCTAGAGACCTTGAAAAATAGCAGCACTTTTAAATTCCATCAAGATATTCCTCGTACTGAAAGATTTTATCTGGTTTCAGACAAGAACTGAATCAGAAAGTGTTTAGAACAAAAACTTTCTCTTTTTTAGTGGGAGGTTTGATTTGGGTTGTTTCAAGAACATTATTTCTGTTCTGTCCTTTGCTTAACTAGTATTTGCAGCGCACTTACAGATTTTGCTAAAAATTCAGAATCAGGGAAATTAGAATCAGCTGCATTTAGCAATTAAAAGGATTTCAATTCCTTCCTGAAAAGAAGGCTGATTTTTGATGTTTATTTGGTGACTCCTCTTGATTTCAGTCGGCATCTTCTTTGACGGTCCAAGCAGCTGGCTGTCTTTTTGGCCTGATGCACAGTTTTGGTATCGTCCTTGTGGTACCCATTGTAACCTTAATCTTTAACTTGTCTTGGGGAGTCCCTGGGGAGCTGTTCAAGCTCTCCCAAGGCAGGATTCCTAGAATAAATTAGGAAAGATTCGTGCTTTTTCTGTTTTCCTTGCACTGCCTGCACAGGAAGGGGTGATGGAGTGGAGCTCACTGGCAGGGCTTCCTGAAGCCTCTCTGGGAACATGGGAGATGATGTACTTGCTCCTACAGACCTGGATGCTGATCACCAGTTAGATTCACTGCTCAGCCTCAAGGCGAAGGGCACATTTTTGCAATGAAGCAGGAAGCAGTTTGTTGTTTCCTTCGGGAGTACATGTAACCTGCAGCTCATGCTGGGGCTGCCCTGGGGACCAAGGCAGCCAAGCCAGGCTGGGAGCAACCCTGCTCCTTCTTCAACATAGGGTAAACCTGGAAGGCTTAAAAGCTTGTCCAAGGGGACAAAGCTGAGGATCATTTATTTTTGGCAGTTTGCTTGAACTGGTGAGCTGAGGTTGGTCTCTCAGTGTAACAGTAAAAAATCAGGATTCTAACTTCTGTAGAAGTCTTTTAGAAGAGGTTTTGTGATTAGCTCTACCTGGTAGAATTAATTATGTCCAGGGAGAGGAAATTCAGGTCACAGGGTAAGAGCAGTACTTGCAAATCACCAGGAACTGATGAGCACACTTATCTCTGAAACACGCTTAACTTGGGAAAGTGACTCACCAGAGGAGTAGCTTGACAAATTGCACACTGTCCAACTAAACAGTCCCCTTTGGAGTCTGCGCACTTCCATGGCAACCGCAATGTGGCAGCCAGGAGAAAATGGAAATTCTTCTAAAATAATCATCCTTGCAATCCAATTTTTCATTTGGAAAAACGCTGAAGGATACACAGGACTCAAAAGAAGAAAATAACCAACCGAGAGAATATTGTTGGGGAAATGCAATTTAATCTGTAAAGGACTAAACGAGTCTATTGAATTTCCACACTCTGCCATCTGGATATGTCTAAATGCTGCAGATGTAATGAATGTTCATTCCACTGACCTGTAAGCCACCTCCTTGGCTTGGTTTCCCTATCAGACATATCTAGTTGCTCTTCCACAGCTCTGACTTCAGGCTTTTACCATTGAGGTTGCTGTGGGGGGCAGCAAGAAATTTGCTGGAGGTCCCCCATTGAGTGACAGATTTACTAATCATTCCACCAGCTGTGTTTAAAATAAGAAGACAGCCACTTGATCCAAAAGCAGATTTCTTTAGCTAAAAATGTACTTGCAATCTCTTTCTTCTGGACTAAATATGTGTTTGTCATATTTTTGATTGAAAATATAGTTAAAAATAGCAAGGGGTGGAAAGTGTATTGTCCAGTTTTTGAATCTATTGGGAAGTTCTCTTAGGGCATCTCTGACATGGAAATGTCATGTGCTCCTTGTGTTTCTAATGCTGTGTACTGGCTCATGATCATGAGTGGCACTAAGAATTGTGGGGGTCCTCTGAGATTTACAGCCTTCTCCATAACTCTGGCAGAAGACCCCCTGAGGCTCCAGGGATTCCCTATTATGATGTACTCCAACTTGCCAATTTTCAGTCAGTAAGAGAAACACACACTGTCTTTGTATTTTCTTCCCTCTTGATAACCTGTTATCCCTGAGCCATCCCCCCAGCTGGGGTCTGAAATCCTCTGAGCTCCAGCCAGGACTGCACATAGCTGTGTCCTCCTAATAGCTAGGTTGCATTGCCATGTGTTTTTTGTTGAAGAATAAGGGTTGTGAAGAGCTGAATGACCTCCATCTCCCCACAGTGGTGTCCTCTGCAAGGCCGTCTGTCACACACTGCTTTAGCATTGGCACTCCGGGAAAATATTGTAGCTAAGCTGGGAAGCCCTGAGCATGTTTTCACAGGGAAGCCCTGCTTAAATAACTCTTCCATATGCTGTACATCACTTTTATCAGCACTAAGATATCATGTGCATACTCTGGATACACAGTTGAATGAGCACTGAACTCCTCAATTCAAATTGTTCTGGCTCATAACACACAGAGCATCCACAGCTGCTCTTTGCTGGTCTAATCCCCACCTGGCCAAAACCTCATGTCCTCCATGGGGAGACCCAGAGTACTTTCCACTGGAATTTGGGATTTATTGTACCTATTCTGCTTTTGTCCCACATTTCACCCCAACTACTTGTCCTGTAACTGGGGAAGCACCATACTCCCTTTTCACAAGAAGTTTGGGAATGCATACATACAGCTAGCATACCTAGAGCTAGCAATGTCCATTGTAGCACTCCAAAATGGTGAGCAGGCAAGGACAAATTGATTGAAGTATGACAGAGGTGCTAAGTTATTCATTATGAAAGTCTTGATGAAGCCAAGTATTTGGGAAAAGCAAAATGTGTGTCCTGATAATGGGAGCAAAAGCCTTTCTGTGCTTTGGGAAGATCTGCAGTTGGAAGAGGCAGATCAAGGAGTTACCTCTGATGTCCTCCATGTTGGTGTCTTGATCTAGCTTCCATTTTCACTCCGATCAAAGGAGCCAATTGACAGCTAGGGGCCACCTGATCTATATCATGGAATAGTAAGAAAGGGTGTACAGCTTGTTTACAAACCCCTTTCTTTAAGCAGCATCATGGTTTATGGCATCCAATCTATTTAATAAAATCAGATGGTAGTTCTGATTATTGCCTACCCGGAAGAGTTGCTGCTTACCCTTAGATTCAAAGGCTAAGCAGCAATAATCCAATCATGGTAATCATAACTTACTACTTTGATCTTCAGATAAAAGAGCCTATAGAAGTGCAAAAGTGTTACATCACCGTTATTTGGACAACTTCAAAGCATGTTATATACACTAATGAATTCTCCCAACACAGTCTGAGGAGAAGTAATGGGAGATAAATGTGTGAACAGGGGAGTAGGAAAGAAGAGTGGAGAAGATAAGTCCTCACATGGTAAAGCAGTAAAAGTAAGTACCTGTATACTATGGATAGGCATGAGATGTGAAGAAGGGTCCATGAGGGCCCAGATGCAGAAGTTAAGTGTGCAGGATGCTCTCCCATAGAAAGGATTCTCTCTTCTCTCATTTCTTGAAGCTCTCAATAAGAAGCAGGATCTCAGGCTTCAGAGAGGCAAACAGGGGGAGGAGGCAGCTTTTCATCTTAGCAGTGCTTCTGAAGCCTTCAGAAATAAAGTCACCAAATGGATCTTAGCAGGTGGAAAAGGGGTAGCAGAAAAGCTGAACATGTTTTCCCTTCACAGTTTGGGTTTTTAATGTTAAAAGACAGGCATTCCTATGCACATAAAGTGCGTCTAAAAAAACACTTGCTGGGGAGACCAGACTTATTCCTCGACACTTCTACAAGGGGTACAATATGCTCTTGTAGGAAAAAGAAAGGCTTGAAGTGAAAAAGGGAAAATGTAACTTGTGCAGCCTTGGTGAGGGATCACATTTTAAATTAGAAATGAGAGATAAAAGGAAGGGAATCTTTGGAAATACTGCTCAGAGTCACATTTTTCCACTGCAGCAAATGCTCTCCTTCCAGAAAAGGCCTTTCTTTCACCAGACTGGGAAATCTGAACAAAAGACATAAAAAAAAACAGAGCAAAAAGAACCAAAACAAGTCACCCTGGAAGAAGTCTGAACTAAGGTAATGTAACATTGCCCAAAAGTCTCAGAAATGGGGCTCAAAATTGTGAGCACATGCAGATGCCTAAAGAAGATCTTGGAAAAATGAAGAACTGGTAGCGTATAATGCAAAATACAGTAAATCTTTTGGAAAAAAGCTTTTTCATCGAGCAGACTTTGAGGAGGAGACTGAGGGAGAGCATATGAAACCCAGCAACACAGCAAAGGACATTAGCACAATAGGCTGTTGTTTAAAAAGAAGGATGAGTGCTGTTAAATCTGGGGCCACCTGAGGCTGAGGAAGTCCCTGAGTAATGAATCTCCTGGGGGGCTCCAACCAGTGCTGCTGACAAAATTTTCTGCTTGTCACCTTGCGAGTTTCTCTCAGCAAAGCAAACAAATGTCACAGAAGTGAGAAAAATACGTGAAGTGCCTTTTTTTACAGTGAAATCTTTTGCTCAAAGGCATGATGAGAGACTTCTTTTTCTTCCCTTGTACAAAAGCTGGCAAAGCTACAGAAGAGGGATGACTTTGCCTTCCAACAGAGCTGCCAAGCAGCCCAAAGTGACCATGTGTTTCTCAGCAACCCTCTATCTACTCATCCCTCTAAATTACCCTGGTTTGCAACGTGGAGGAGCACCTGTACTTGAGAGGATGACAGTGTACTTCTTTGGTTCTAGATGTTCTGCCTTTCAAGCACACTCCTATTTTTAATTAGGGTTCCACCTCATCCATCTATCTTTAGCCCTTTCTTTACAATGTTTTCTAGCAGCACTCTGAAACACATGGGTGTACTATCCTGTAGTTTTAGGGATAAGTATTTCATTTGGGTGTACTATCCTGTAATTTTAGGGATAAGCATCTCATTTCAGCAGCCAGTTCTGACTGCTCAGGGAAGGTGGCTCTTTTGAGTGAAGGACATATCTTACTTTGCAGTTCTGCTCTGTAGGAGTGTTTTTATATCACGGGTGGTACGTGGGTCAAGGGAGGCTGCCTGCCTATGTCAGTCCATGTTTGCTTGCCATCTAGTGCTTCCAACTCCATCCTTCATTAGTTAAGCAGGTGACTTGTGTTGGTTGTGTATCAGCAGGCTGCAATCTGTGTCCATTGAGGACCAGAGGAGCACACAACCTGCAGACTGCTATTGGGTACATAAATTACCCCCTGCATACCTGGGCCCATTTGATGTTGCCTCTGCCTGCAGGGATCTTAGGAAGGGGAAGTGGGCGAAGCAGCAGCTCAGAGGTGAATTCCACCTGATGGTTAACGCTTCAGGCCTGAAGTTCATAAATGTGATTCATCTTCTTCTCCTATAGCAGGAAACTGAATTAGAGAAATGAATTAAGCTACCCATAAAGTGGCAAGGCTTTCCAAGGAACAACAGAAAAAAGAGTTTCTGATGCTAGTCCTCTAGTTAAGCCATTAGGTATCTCTTGCCTGTTAAAATGCTAAGTGAATATCTTGAAAACAGCATGTAGGGACTCCACATAGTCATGCTTATACTTAGCACTGCAGCAATCCAAGCTCCAATGACTGAAGAACCACAAGCGGCATGATGCATTTCTGACTAAGCAGGAAATCTCACTTTAGAGAGAGGTCTTGCTCATTAAAGGTAAATTGAAGAAAAAAGTGCCAACATATTCTGCAAAAGAAGAGATGAAACGGTAGGAGAGGGACAATATACTGCTGTCCAAGGCCATTAAATTAGGTAGAAAGAAACAGTAAATAAACTATGACTTATAATTAAAGCCTCACAGATACACACCTCCCATTGAATCTAGGTGTTTCTACATATTTGCAGACAATATCTCCAGTTGTTGCAATATTTACACAGCAAGTGACCCCAAGACTCCTCCTTAAAAGGACTTCTGCTGCGTTTCTGCAATCCATATTGCCTTCTTACAGCATATTGGCTTTGGTGTTTGTTGAGCTGGTATGGTTTGCCTCAAAACATGGAAAAAGCAGATCTCCAGCCCATATACAAAAGTTAGGAAACTCTTAAATATTTTCAAATTAGAAACAGAAAAGCAAGAGAGAGACAGCATTGGACTCCCAGTACCTGTGCACCCCCAGCTTTTTCACCCTGTCTCACAGGTTAATGTTACCCACAGGGAATCAAAACAGGCAGCTGCCACCTCTATAGAAAAGATGTGAAGGGAGCTGAAGAAGGAATTTGTACTGCTAGGAGAGGTAAATGAGAATGTCAGTGGAAAATATTCTTATTTCTGTGGTTTTTAAGGGCTGTCTTGCAGTGTTAAAGCCCAGCACTGCAGTTAGGGCTCCAGACTCTTATACCAGGCAACAGGGTTCAATAATATGCAAATGCAAACTAATAAGGGCAATGAAATTAATAATACAGTATAGAGAAACATGCATTATAATTAATTTCATGACAAACAGTTCATTTGGATTGGGCTTGGAGCACCCTGATGTAGTGGAAGGTGTCCCTGCTTGTCCTTGAAGGTCCTTTTCAGCCCAAACCATTTTACGATTCTGGACAAACTGCTCATTCAAAACTCTCTGTGGCATAGCAGTGCATAAGGAGAGCTTTGCAGCATGTATGTGATGGATGCACCCAGAGCTGTTCCCAGCTCCACAACCCCATGCTAAGTTTGTTCCTCTATCTATGACTATTCACAACAAATCTAAGGTTCATGTCAGGGTGGGAGATAAAATGGTGAGACCAATCATGCCAGATGGTCTGCGACATACCAAAAAAGCAAAGCTCATTTACACTGACAGAGTCTAATGTTGAAAATTTGTTTAAAATAAGAGCAAAACTGGGGCAAAATGTTTGCAACTAATCCACTACCAAGTCAGTCTTCAGATAGACCCATGAAATCATGTAGAGTCAGTATCAAATTAGCAGAGTAGTGCTGGAGATCAGAGGATCTGTGTGGGCAGAAGACCAAAAGTGGATTTGACCCACAATCAGTAGAACAAGCATGTAAGATCTTTTCTTTCAACAGTTTTGCATAAATTCATTCAGTGACAAATATGTCAGTTGACTAAGTGAGCCTTTATTAGAATTGAATTTAACAGCAAATCTGGGAAATCCTCCCAAAGCAACTATGGCTTTAGAATCCCAGATTTGCTCTTCTAATTAAAACACTGTCAGTTTAGGTGTAATTCCCTAGAAGAAATGGAGTTGGGAAGGGGGAAGGGAGAAGTGGGGGAGAATTGAGATGGTACTTGAACAGTTTGCCAATGAGGTTTATTTTGTCTATTTTCTGATGATCTTGTTAATGTCTTCTTGCAAAATGTATTGTGCTCTTCTAATAAGACAGCAAAGCAGAGGTAAACTCCTGTCAGCATTTCCTGCCTTCCATAAGGGATAAGATCAAAGAACAAATTGTTTGATCAAGGATTGCATTTTGTTCTAAAAACTCAGAGATTACATCTGTGTTGAGTTTCTTTTTTTCTCTGTGACGAATCCATCAATGCTGAGGCTAGAACAGAAGAAAAATCACATCACGGGGACAAAAGGAACTTAGAATTCTTTCCTGGTGTCCACTGGCAAAATGTATTTGCTTTAGTAAGGAAAGGTAAAAAAAAATGTCGTCTAAGTAAGAAAATCAAAATGATTCTTTTCAGGTTTTCCATTAAACGGATCTAAAATAACACATTCCAGAATTATCTTTTAAATTATACATGTAGTAGGTAAGGGTTTAATGTATTACAGAAGCTGAAAGAAAATTATGTGTAATGAGAAAGCAGAAACAAAATTGTTTACCATGTTAAAATTATGCCTTTTAGCGTTTCAGAAATGAATTAAGTAACAGAAAAAATGCAAAGCTTGGACAGAGCCAAGCCAGCCATTTTCAGACAGCTACTTTTAGAGGATATTTGCAACCATTATCTTTTCATTCTGATTATTGAGAATATTAAGGTTTCATTTACTGTTTCCGAATTTTCCATGGCACTGAAATTCTGGTTCCCAGCCAGCTCTAATTGTAGGTAGATTTTGCATCATGGATAATGAGGGCAGAGTATTTACTACTTACTCCTGTAAGGGTAATGTTGGAAAGGAGCACCCTGTTCTTGTTACTGTGCTGTGACAGGCAGGCAGGACCCCAAGTCAGGGAGAAGATAGTGGTGGGAAGTGTGATTTTGACCAGTATGGGCAGGGCTAGAAGAAGAAACCAAGAGATCTTAAATTGGATTCTGGAAGAAAGAAGAGTGTAGGTGTAGAAGAAATAGTATAGGTTGAAAAATACATAGTCTAGTCTATTTCATCCCTTTGTGCGTCCCAGAATTAGCCATTCATTAAACCTTTACACTGTTGTCCTCGTTTATTTTATTAAGGTTTTATTTAGACCCTGATATTGCAAGTATTACTATGATAATGAATGTGAATAAATCCAGAGTTCAAACAGACAAATCCAAACATCCAAACCTTAGTGTATCCTTAAAGTACTAACCAATGTGTTCCATCTCGCCTTATCTCTGCAGCGGACCGACTCACTAACTCGTTTTCACACAGCAGAGAGCTGATTGCTTTCATGTTATGCTTGAATAGATACGGGGACATGTAAATTCTCCATGCAGGAAGATTTAAGCCCCACACTGCCCGTTAGTGAAGAGAAATGAACTTGAGCTAGGGCTTAAGCTGCAAAACATTTGTTGGTCAAATGGAAGGTCATTTTCTGTTATCTAGCTGTGGAGTGAGATTTTTAAACCCTCAAAATGACTTGGAAGCATGATGTATATCTATTCCTCTGCTCTTACTAGAACATAAACAACCCTGAAGTCCCACTGGCTTTTGACCAGGATTTTGGCTCCCCAGTATTGAAGTCACTTCTAGAAATGGAACATTATCTCCTAAATTACAAAGGCACTTTTGCAAATGCGTCCCGTGATGGTAGCACTGCTGCTTTCCTGCTTGGTCTACAGAAGTAACAGAACAAGATCATAATGGAAATTGTCTTCCTAGCCACTTGCAGTGGCAAGCAGTAATAAGCATTGGCTCAAAATCTAAATAGGCAATATGGTTATTCACAAAAATCCAGTTCTGTTTAACCCGTGTTCACTGCTACTGAGCCATAGGGATGTCACATGGGATCAATCTGCTTGTGTGATATTTCATCATGACATAGTTTTTACTGTATTGCACTAGTCTCCAAGAGCCTTCATAACCAGCCAGCGCTCCCTTGTGTTGGATTCAGCACAACTGTGGAGCAAAGGGGTGATATCCTATAGAGGCCCTATGCTGAATGTTTTTTCTACACATGTATACAGCGGTTTAGATTCACAACTTCTAGCTCCAAGTCAATCTACCCATAAGAGCAAACATTGCCCATTAGCAGTGTCTGCAATAAAACATCATACACACGAAGCCTTAGCCATTCTGGCAGTCACAGCAAGCTGTTTATCTCCTTTCCTCCACAGTCTATGGGAGTGAGCAATCACCTCCTCACAGCATCTTATGTCATGAGGAGAAATGACCACCACCAGGAGCAGACACAGCCCAGATGAGACTGGTGTACAACACAGACGTGCATCCTGTCTCATCTGGCTTCCATGGGAAAGAAGCTGCAGTCCCCTCTCCCTCTTTCCCCAGCCCTTGTTACCTCCCAGTCTCAATACCCCATGGATGTATTTCATGCTGTCAATGCCAGGTGCTGAGCAGGGAAGCATAAGCCATCTGCAGCTGACAGCAGGCAGTCCCCGTGGGATAAGCCAGAAATGAATATCACCAGGATGTTGAGGATCTAGAAGCAGGAATCCGGCTGACTGCCGCTGAAGAGATTGAAACAAGTCGCAGAAATATCCCAGCTTTGTCAGGAAGGAAAGGCTGTATAATTTGCAGCTGAAGATGAATGTGATTATTTGCCATGCAAATGGATTTGCCAGCTCAAAGTGGCCTTCATCAGCTGAGATTGTTCTATTTGACATTATCTGGTTACTTTTGTTTAATGCCTCTGTGCCTTTTCCAAGCACTTCCTTCCCTGAGCATACATCATCTAGGCTAATTAGAGACAGGTATTTTTGCCTCTTCCCCGTCAATCTGAAGACATGTGAGCTGAATCCATAGCTGCCTCCCTCCCCAGTCCCCCTCTGAATCTGGAGCAAAAGGTAAAGTTGTTTGGGCTGACAGCCCTGCAGGCTGAGTATTCTCTGCAGATGGGAAGCACGACGGGCACATTTATCTCACCTAACAGCTTAAAAATTGGCTGTTCAGCCCAATTTAGTCATCCTAGTTCCTTCAAAATTCAATAGAGGTGGAGGTCTGCAGAGGCACCTTCTCCCAGCCTGAGATAGATGGGGTGAATCATCCCTGGAGATCCCTTCTTGTCTCCAGAGGTTGTTTGGTGAGTATGTCTCTTAGTTAAAGATAGCATAAAACAACAGTGCTGCCCATCTGCCTGCCTTTCTCACAGCATCCAGCACTCCCACAACAAACCTCTGATCCCCCTCTCTGTCTGGCAGTTATGGGAGGCATAAAAAAAAAGTAATCTGGGATGAGGGATTGTTGGTCAACTCAGCCATGTTGCTGCAGTTGCCAGTGAAGGAGGAGGCTTGTGTGGCACACTGCAGCATAACCAGCACATACCTTATGGTTGGAAGCCATGTCAGTGGGCTGTGGACATGATAAAACCTTCTTAGTCCAACCCTTGTTTTCTTAAGATCTGGATGACAGTGAAAAGAGTTTGTGAACTTGCTATGGAATCACCTTGGGGATGGGTCCTGTAGACTTTCCTAAAAGACCCTGCAAGGTGTATCCTTCGAAGTCATTGACTGAGGTGGTGCTTACAGCGAGATAGATTTTGCTACCCAGTTTTGGAAAAGCCCATGGAAGAGGAAACCAGAGGGGAGGCCAGAAGCCCCTTCAGTCACACCTGTAAAATACAGTGCTTGTCCTTTCTGTCTCTGTAATGCCTTGCAGGCATGTTTCCTGCAGTTACTCTCTGCACTTGTGAAAGCTGCTGTGATAATTCTGCAGGAGCACGGGGCTGACAGCAGATGTGGTGGGATGGGTCCTATTTCCACATGTTAAAGCACATGCTGTGTGGTGTGAGCTCAGTCGCTGTGCCTGCTTTCTCCTGGGAAGTGATCTCAAGGAGTTTTGGCTAAAGAGATTTCAGCATGATTTGGTCTAAACAGGGAGATGACGTGATGTCTGCAGGAGCAGCTCCCCTCACATCAGCAGCATTTCAAACCAGACTGGACAAACTGGAAGGGTAGAACCTAGATTAAGTCATGCAGTTGGTGGGCTATGTTCAGGGTCTCTTTCCAGCTCTAATTTCACTGATTTGCAGGGTGTGTTTTTTCCCTTGATGGAAGGACCTCATGCAGGTTTGTCAAGCTGTGGTAAGCTACAGTAAACCGTAGCAGCTGGACGCAAGACTTCATGCAAACCAGGACACAGAATAACACACACTATCATGAGCTGGTCCAGTGTCCTTAGCTGGACTGGGATATCTCTGTATATCATCTGACAAACAGTATTTCTGTGGAGTGACTCAGGTCAGCAGAAGGACAGCACTGAGACATGCAGACATGATCTGCCCCCAGAGAAATAAGCCCTGATTCTCATGAGCAAGTCCTCCTTAGTCAGACTGTCTGGCTTTATCAAATAGCATTGTAAATTACCTTCTGTCTAGGCCAGTGCTGTGCATCTAGAGGAGCATGTAAATACTTTAGACAGAACGTATGAACACTGGCATCACACTAAAATTATCTTCCACTTTTAAAAATGATTTGAAAAGTTTTTAATATAAATTAATGCTTGCTCAACTTATATGCTTCTGTAGTTATCTTATGGTTACAAATAATTGGCTATTTGATTGCAGCTAGTGCAAAACACCTAGGTTTTAAAGCACTATTATGAACATCTTGTTTAACCATCTGCTTAATGCAAACCAGAGAATGTCAGTGGACAAATTATTCATTAAGACTGCAGCTCCTCTCAGAGCTTCAATGTGTCTTATAGAAAAACACAGTTTTGGGTTTGAAACTTCAGGTGATAAAGGAGCTGACCCAGTACAAGACCAGTCTGTGTATCTGGTCTTGACTCCATGTTGGACCTCCTTCCCACTGGGGTTACGTGGCTCAACACATACCTTGGAGAGATGTTGTTTGGAAGTGCATTGCTCTGCCCAGATAAACATTTCTCACAGCTGTTCCCATGTTTTATTACTTCCATTATTATAAACTCTGAAAGAAATTGAAAATTGAAGCAAATTCAATCAGTTTATTGATATTTTTCTTTCATTGTGAATTTTTTATTCCCCCTCTAATTACACTGACACCTTGAAAAGTAGACTAAGAACAGAGACAGACCTTTGGCTTGCCTGGAAGTGCCTGGAGAATGTGACTTTGAGTAAATACCCAGTAAACGATGGGCTTGTAAAAGCAGGGGCAGTGTTTGACTCTCCTCTCTATGTCCAGGTCTCTCTCCGGCCGCATAGTCGGTGGCGTCTGGTGGTTCTTCACCTTGATCATCATATCCTCCTACACAGCTAACCTGGCTGCCTTCCTCACCGTGGAAAGGATGGTTTCTCCCATTGAGAGTGCAGAGGACTTGGCCAAGCAGACGGAAATTGCCTATGGGACCCTGGAAGCTGGCTCTACAAAAGAATTTTTTAGGGTAAAAGGGGAAATTTAAAGCACATATTTCTATTAACCTCTTGTTTTACAAGTCCCTCAGGTGCATCCTCTCATCCTCAGCTTGAGTCTGTTTTTTTTTTTCTTGCTTCCCCTTTACAATGTTAGGACCTGCTAACTTTTCCCTTAGAACAGGAAAAATCCAGTTTTCCTTATGCCACTCAGAAGGCTGGCAATGCATCCAGTACATGTGGTATTCTGTGACTGTAAACACAGACATGGAATATCTGTGTACTTGCTCACATTACTGAGAAGCTACTCTAGGCAGCTGCGAAATAAACAATGGCTTGATTTCCAGCTTGGTTTGCCCATGGTTTGATCCACAAAGTCTCTTGCAATACGTAAATATGTGGCAGAAATCAGGGGTTGATCCAGACCCAGGTGCAGAAATGGCAGGAGGTTTATTAATATCCCATTACCCCTTTTGGCTTCCTTGGCCCAATCAATATGTGCGTTCAGTCCAAGCTGGAAATCTCAGCTGTCACCCAACCCCCTGTTAACGCTTCTGTTGGGTTTCTGCTCTCCTACACAGCGATCCAAAATAGCAGTGTTTGAGAAGATGTGGACCTACATGAAGTCAGCAGAGCCCTCCGTTTTCGTGAGGACGACAGAAGAGGGGATGATCCGGGTGAGGAAGTCAAAAGGGAAGTATGCCTACCTCTTAGAGTCCACAATGAACGAGTACATCGAGCAGCGGAAGCCCTGTGACACCATGAAGGTGGGAGGTAACTTGGACTCCAAAGGCTATGGCATTGCAACGCCAAAGGGGTCTGCACTGAGGTAAGTAGCCTGGATTTGCTTCCTTTTGCCAGACCACCCGGCAAATCAATGTATGCACACAGTTCAATCTCCATTGCCATGTAAATCACAAAAGCTTGGGGTAAGGAGATGGGGGAGGTGGAGGAAAAGGGATATGAAATCTCAGTGTAACGTGCAGGGAAGTAAAACACCCAGCTCCCATTGAACAGCAACAGGAGCATCTAATTATTCAAGCCCTGCATTTGGAAACTGGATCCTGGCTGATCCATTTGCTATGAATGTGTCTGCTGTATTAGGTGATGGCAGGGGGGCTGCTGTGGTGTAACCATTGGTTTCACAGAGCATTATCCAGAAGGGACGCTCATCCTGTGCCATGTGAACTGCACAGCTTTGCAGAGTATGGTATTACCCTGGCTTGGATCCATGCTTGCAGAGGGAGTTCTCATGAGGAAAGCATTTTGGTGTTTTCTAAAATGAAGTGTGATTTGAAAGGGGTCACGAGCCAGTTTTTGAACAAGCCCTGCAAAAGGTGTGCATTTTCACTCACTGAGTCAATTCAGATCCTGGCAAGTGCCAAATTTATGGCAAGTCCAAATGAGCACAATTCCTGCATTTCTGAGCCCGGACCTGCAGCTGTCACACATCTTTGCCTCCTGTCATGTGAAATATCCTTGAAGACCTTCCTTTAAAATTAAGAACCCTCTAAAAGGTACAGACCCAGATCTGAGTTAGTATCAGAGCTTGGGCACTGCACACAACCATACACTTGGATGTGAGCTGGCTTCTGTGAAGCGCATCATGCAAACTGACCTGCTTAGAGCAGTGTTACCACAATCTGCACACTGGGATGGTGATGTGAGTCATGTCAGACGTGCAGTTCCTTTAGGCAGCAGCTGTGCACAATCCTCACATTGCAGTCATGAGCCATGTGAATTGTAATGATTTAAAGGGACTAGTAACTCCTCAGAAGCCATAGCTTTAGTTAATCTGATTGATGCTCCAACTGATTTATTTGTTTATTTATTGAACATATTTTAATCAAACTAGTTTGATCAAAATCATACACGTGGCTTTATGCTTGTATGCTAACATAACCTAGTGCAGAGATTTAATCCATGTTCTCTGTATTACTGGAAACCAGAGGAGCATTGCTGATGGATTTGTCTCATCACATAGCTCCTGAGCTAAAGCCAGCCCAACAAATCAAAGATGCATCAACTGGTAGTGGATGAGGCCCAAGGGGTTTGATTACTCCATTTATTAAGTTCAGCTCAAATTAGATTCAGCACTTCCCATATCAGCAACAAGCACATGAATGCAGTGCAGGTGGTCCAGAAGGCAGTTCTTGCATCCAGTGTGGTTCAGGCTCTGAAATAACTCAGGGCCCTTCAATTGAAGGTGAATCTATTCTCACAGCTTTGAGATGTTTTCTGTTACACTCTTTGCAGTGTTTGCTTTCTGTCCTGCAAACATGGGAATTAGGATATTCTATTTAATTATCTGAGTCTATTTATTTATCTATTTAAACTTCAACCTTTTATCCTAATTTTGATATTATAAAAACAAACAAACAGGAACATCCTGCCTGTCTCGTAATTGTTGGCATGTGAAGGTGCCATTTATCATACTTCTAAGAAAAATAAACAACAAAAAAAAGAAAACTGCATCAATCATTTTAATTTTGCAGCTCCAAACATCCCTCTGCTAGACATGATTCCAAAAATTCCTAACATTTCTTTTGGTTTTCTCTTTTTCATCCTGGCTGCATGTACAACAAAATTCTTATGGGCCTAATGGCGAAGGAGGAATGCTTGATTTTTCCATCCGATGGTGTTTCTTTGGAACAGTTGCTGTCAGTTTTTGTCCCGTTATGTTTGTTTTGTTCCTGTTGTTTTGATTGTTTTAAACTTAGTAGTTCCCTACAGTCATCATGTAGTGTCTGTTTTCCCCTTGGGGTCCTGCACATGAGAGGTGGCCCTGAGCAAGGTGACATTCATGAGTCATCTGTATAGCATGGTCAGCCTGTCTCTTATTCAGGCTTCATCCTCACTCACTTCCATTCACAGAGCCAGGTTTGGAGGCACATGGGAGCCAGGTTTATTTTAGATCAGGTCTGTCTTAGAAGCTGGGCTGCATTTGGATTTTTGCTGAGACCTGTACCTTTTGTAGCTAGACCAGTTTTCCTACATTTAGGATAGCTGATTAGGAAATGATCCTAGAGAGATGCTAAATGAGAGTTCACCATTGTTTTTCTTGCTTCTACATGGGAGCACAATGCCAGGATATTGCCACAGATGAACGAAAACAAGGTTGAAAATACAGAAATAATTCTTATATGTGTTGTAGCAGGTTCAAATGTGTCCCTCAAGTCATCAGTTAGGTCTCCTGGGCTGCTGAAAGAGCTTATTTCTTCCTCCTAGATGAATCTGGCTTTGAATATCTTATGGCCTCCAGATGTGAAAATTCAGTTGCATTTAGGAATGGCTGAGACGGGCAATGATGTGAGGGCAGAAATTACACCTTTCAACACCAGCTAGTTCAAGGTGTGGTACTGCCTGACATGAGATAGTGATGCAGATGCAAAATCCATCCATCTACCTGGCAGGAGCTCTTCTCCACTGTTGGACAAGTGATCAAAAAGAGGGCACAAAGCCAAATTATCCAAAACAGGGAAAACTGAAGAAATCCCATGTTAAGTTTGGACTCAAGGAATAGGGAGGGTTTTGAGATGGAGATGTGGGAAGGCAAGTTCTTCAGAGCATTCATACTGACTTTAAAGTTCCCTGAAATACAGTCTGTTTGCCTAGAGTTTGTGAATAAATACAAAATGTTCCCCATTACAAAAACACCTTATTTCAGGTTGACCAACTTCTGTCAAAATACACTCAAAGTAAAGCTTATTCTGTGTACTCCCCATACGTGGAAGAGAGAGACAGTTAATGAAAATAAAGCTTCCTAGGAACAATAATGCATAGCACTTAGCTCATGGTCCTCAGAATCATATGGCTGATAATTGCGCTTATGGAAACTGCAATGCATTTATTCTGTTAGCACCTTTTACCCACATAGAAGCTGCAATGTATTCTGGCTCATTAGTTAACTAATGTTTTGCAGATGGTTCAGACATCAGAGTGCTAATTAACCTATATTCTACTTTGGAAGACAGAAATAATTATGATTTACTTAGTGTCGAATTCTTTCTGGAGCTGCACTCAAATGTTTCCACTGGCTTTAAATGTAACCGAAGTTACAGTAAAAGAGGGAAAATATTCAGCCATCTTGGCCTTCACCTTCTTTTGGACTGGTAGCAAGTCTGACTTTGTCTGGATTTTGCTTTTTGAAGGCTGGATTCTGCCTGAAGAAGGCTCCCAGTCCTTATGAAGGCTTCAGTGATCATATGGGATTCCAACAGGCAGATCCACCATGAGCTCGTGGAGGTCAGCACATCCCTCCTGCTCACAACCATGCTATTTTAGAATTGCAATACAAGAAAACAGCCCCTAGATGAGGATTTCTTGGTGTGGTACAGAAAGACGTAAGCACAAGTTTTCTGAGACGGGAGCTGCAAGGTCCTTGGCCTATTTCAAGATCTTTTAATTGATACTCATATTCTGCTGGTAGGGGGTTCAGCCCTCCATCTCTTCCATGCATTTTAAAGTCCCCTCATGTTTGTGCCTCACTGTGCATAGCTTTCTTTCTCTTTTCCATGCAGTGTCTGCACCAGCATTGCACTTGCAACCTAGCATCCAGGAACAAACTGTGCCCATGTGCAGAGCCTATAAAACTCCCTGCTGCACATCCTGAGTCAAGGTGTTCCCTCAGATATTTACCACTGAAATTGGTGAGATGTGTGTGAACGAGTCTGAGGGCACACTGCAACACAGTTTGGGTTTTCAGGCTATCCTAAATCTAGATCACTGGATTTCTTTCTGAATGGTAGAGTCTGCTCACCATCCAGACT